>NW_024045131.1:3727533-3781565 GCF_012273895.1 Zerene cesonia | reverse complement strand
GCCCGCCTGCAGCACCTGCGGGGTGGACGCTGCTGTACTAATGGTAAAAATTGCAACTGCCATTTGAGATCAACTGTAAAAGGTGCAAGATCACTGAGTTTTAAAGATCACCCTGAATATATTGAAACTGAGAAGAAATACCAGCGGCTCCAGTTTTCTACGTTGTTTTATTCCGCACTAGACGCTCCTCTCCGCTACAGCCCGGATATCATGATTCCTATTTTATCCCAATGGAGCATTTAATCGGGAGAAAAAGTATCCTATCACCAAAGTCAGCTCATACCCTGTCTGTATACTAAATTTCATCTAAATCAGTACATTAGTCTCAGCATATGACGGACAAACATCCAAACAAACAAACTTTCACATATATAATATAAGTGTGATTTTTTAAGTAGAACGAATTGATGAATCTTAATTCAATCAAAGTTTACCGGTTTCCGAATTGACAGTAACAACAAAAACGAGACCACTTAGAGGCCCCTTTCCTTTTCCTTACCCTTCCTAGTTCATCCCCTCTTTCCAGTCGTCAATCCATACCATAGCCTTTATCCTAGAGCGAGTATTGCTGCCACAGAGACCTACCATCAGGCGAACCACCAGCTCAGTTGCCCGCTATGACCTGTCCAAAGATCATAGCGGGCCATAAAAAACACCGGTTATACACCTGAAAAATGTATGCACCTGTATGAAGAAGCCGGTGCTGGTCGCCAGGTTGTTGTCCCGCAGGTACTGCTGGAACTTGGCGTTCAGGTCCGCGGAGACGGCCACGTCGGTGAACATGCGGTGCAGCTTGTTCGTGAACTCGTAGCCGCAGGCCGCCTTCAGTCTGTTTATCATCGCCTCCTCCTGTTCCCATCAATGAAACGTCTATACTCTGTGGTGGTCATCATCATCATCATCGTCATCAGACCGTATATGTTCCCAATGCTGGGACACAGGCCTCCTATGAGGGTTCAGGCCATAATCCACCACGCTGGCCAAGTGCGGGTTGGCAGATGTCACATGTCGTCGAACTTTTGACTCTCGGACATGCCGGTTTCCTCACGATGTTTTCCTTCACCGTTTCGATCAGTGGTGACGTTATTCACATGTGCAGATAAATTGAAAAATTACATGCTCGCCCGGTCTCGAACCTCGACTTAACGATTCAGAAGTTCGAGGTTCTCACCACTGAGCCACTATTGCTTTTTGATACTCTGGTCAGAAGTCAAGAACTAAGATGATACTCTGGTCAGAAGTCAAGAACTAAGATAAGGAGAAATTTTCGAAGAAAAAATTCGAATCACGAGGCGGGATTCGAACCCGCGTCTTTTTGCCAAACCGTAGCAACGCCTAGTGTCTCGGACACCCGTGAGCCCACCCCAGCAATCGAATCTCTTCTATTCTCTTAGTTACATGTGCATAAGTCCCACTAGCTAGTTACTACTACTACTAGCTAGCATTTGTAGCCTAAACTACCAAATATTAACGTGCATTCATATTTTTCCACAAAACATCGGTAATCCTCGAAGAATATACCAATCTCCCAAAAAAACCGGTTATGTCCAGAAAACCGGTTATGTCAAAAACAAAACCGGTTATGTTCAAAAAAATCGGTTATGTCCAAAAAACCGGTATTTACAAAAAAACGCACTCTAATAAATAACGTGTTTATTTTAACACGTTTACAAGTATCATCTCGTGCACACGGCCGGCTGCCGAGCCCACCTGCTCCATGCTGGCGGACAGCTGGTGTATGAGGCGGCGCGCCAGGGCGCGCGCGTAGTGCTTCTGGAACACGTCCTTGTCGTCGATGTACTTGAACACGACGATGGCCGCCGCCAGCCGCTCGTCCGCGTCGCGCTCCGAGCCGCCGCCGCTGCGCCGCCGCAGCAGCGCGTCGCAGTAGCGCGACAGCAGCTCCGGCGCGCGCGCGCACGCCTCGCCCTCCGCGCGCGCGTTCACCACTTCCGAGCACGCCTGGGGGGGGGGATGAGAGAGAAAATACGCTAACCTCGGAGCACGTCTAATGGTAAGCGCTACCACCGCCCATGAACATTGGGAGAGGCGTAAGGTCGATTGCAGACCTTACGCCTCTACATTCTACAAATAGATTGCCAGCTTCAAGAAAGAATTGCCGAGAGGAATGAAAGAAATAACTGGGAAGGATAAGGAAAAGGATATTGGCCTCCGACTCCCCCACTCACCGAACGAAACACAGCTGTATGCTATTTCACGCTGGTTTTCTGTGGAGGTGTGGTACTTCCCGGGTGTGAGCTGGCCCAATTCATGCATTAAGCACAGTGACACAATAGTGAGGTTTCCATTGACCATTAGTTTTGTATCTAAGTGAGGAGCACACCTGAGGGGAAGGTAGATGACTAGATGTGTTAAGATGGGTGCGAGAGAGAGAGAGAGAGAGAGCAATGTATACTTGTGTCCACTGATCATTAATAGGGAATCTGAGTTGCTTCAATGTGCTTAGACTCTCATATCACTGGGTGGATGTCCATTTTATACTTAGTTAAATTTAGTAAAGCGCTTCTCTTGTTACAAAAACTGTTTGAATATTTAATCATAACCGGTATAAAAGTATTTTCTCTCTATGGGCCATCCATACCTGACGTCACACGAAATTTTTTTTTCCTAATACTTGTCACAGACTGTCACAATTGAGTAACCCCCCCTCCTCCCTTTGCCCCTTATCACACTATGTGACATTTCAGTGATACACAGAGGTGGTTTTAATCAAATTAAATTATGGTGACAATGTATTTTCATTCGAAAACGTATTTCCGTTCTATCAATTACAATTATATCTACACTAATATTCTAAAGAGGAAACTTTTGCATTTCTGTATGTTTGCTACGTTGGCACGCAAAATGCGCTGGATCGATTTCAAAAAATTCCTTCACCATACGATAGCTGCGACTTCCCCGAGTGACATAAGCCATATATGTGCAGCCGGGGCGGACGGCTGGTCTAAAACAAACAAACACACAAACCTTATCCAGCGCCCCCACAAACGCCTGCGCACCGCCGAACACCTCAGCGAATAGCTTCTTGTACTTGCTGTGCAGTGACAGCATCGAATGGACGAAGTGCGTGTGCGCCTGCGAATGCAATACGTGTTCAATGAGTTGTGTCATGAGAAAAATAACAGTTTTTAACCGACTTCAAAACAAGGGGGAGGCGTTGTTTATTTTAAAGCTGGTGCTTCCCGTGTTGTCACATTAAAATTTGGTCTAGTCCTGACAATTGGCATTTGGTATGTATTTTTAACAAAAATTTTAAATCGGGTTTAATCGGGAAGCACCTGCTTATAAAAAAAGACTATTTTCTCTTTTTTTTAAGTCGGCTGATAATACAAATAGAAAGATTTATGAAAAGCTGTCTTACAGCTACAAAGGCCGCGTTCCATCCAAATAATGTTTCGTATTGGTTGTGATGGTTCTTAGTCATCTCAATAGATGGCGTGGGGTGCCCCTTAGGCACATGAAACCGAAAGAGTAGAAGAAATTCGATTACTGTGGCAGGATCACGGGTGGCCGAGAGGCTAGGCGTTGCTACGGTTATGCAAGAAACGCGGGTTCGAATCTTTTTTTCGTGATCCTCGTGATCGAATTTTTTCTATTCTTTCAAAATTTCTTATTTAACGTGTTTATATAATCCGACGAGGAGCTCTTAGCTTAAGCTCAAGTTACGAATAAGTTATACTTACGTCGTCCTTACTATGTTCCGATGCGAGTAAGGCCAGGCCCTCCCTCGCGGCCTGCGCGTGCGCCGCCTCTATGAGCGGCCTGAGCGCGTTCTGACCGAGCGGCTTGAGGAGAGCGTACATGCGTTTTAAATCTTCGCGACGCTGAAATAAACAATATAATATGACTATTACACGATTCACAATCGGTTTTTTTATTGCACTTTTTTTTTCAAATTTAACAAATTATTATTCATCCGATATGTAGTCACCGTAAAATCGCAAATAACGTTAATAAAATTCTTCCAATATTTACAAACATTTTGATGTTATAAAAACTAATATTGATTATAAAATGTATGCCATAACATCAATAAACAACAGCTGACTGACTGACTCAGACTGCATTACATCGTACCACTCGCAAATTTCTTTGAACCGATATACATCATCGTTGCCCAACACACCCCAAGCTGGCCCAACCCACCCCAAGCTGTCCCAGCGCACTCCAAGCTGGCCCAACCCGCCCTAAACCGGCCCAACCCACTCCAAGCTGGCTCAACCCACCCCAAGCTGTCCCAACCCACCCCAAGCTGGCCCAGCCCACTCCAAGATGGCCAAACCCGCCCTAAACCAGCCCAACCCGCCCTAAACTGGCCCAACCCAATCTAACCTGGCCCATCACACCCCAAGTTGGCCCAAACCGCCCTAAGCTTGCCTTACCCTTCCAAGCTAGCCCAATGCACTCCAAACTGGCCCAACTCGGCCACCACTGGCCCAGGTCCTCCCAACTCACCTCCCCGGCCTTCGGCGAGTCCTCGCAGGCCTCCTTCAGCAGCCTCTCGACCTCCGCGTGCAGCGCCGGCAGGTGCGCCGCCACGCACGCCTGCTCGTAGCAAGCGCGCACCGCCTCCGACGACGACGAGTGTAAATACTTGTTGCCCAGTGTTATCTCGCGTTCCAGACCTGGCGGGGGATGGGCAAAACCGTAAGCTTAACATATATCTATCTATCTTTACTTATTATATACAGATAACGTGTTTGTTTGAACGCGTTTATCTCAGGAATTACCGCAATATTCTTTGCTAAATAAGGTGTTTCAAGTAAAACGCATTTTTAACACGCTTTTATTTAATTCACCTGTATCTTTAATTCACTTGTATCTTTAATTCAACTGTATTTTTAATTCACTTGTATCTTTAATTCACCTTTATCTTTAATTCACCTGTATCTTTAATTCACCTGTATCTTTATAACCGACACCATTAGGTTCGATTTTGACCGAATACAAACGGACAGATTGAATTCAAACTTTGTGTACTTATCAAGGATCGGTGACAGTAGAATTATTTCAGGAGTTTATCTTATTATCCTGATGAATGGGCAGGATTAAACAATTTCCTTACGTATATTCTGTATTCAAGAGCAAGTTTGTTTTATTCGCGTTTTTATTTACCATTTTGCTGTAGTGGAAAATTATTATACATTTTTGCATAAAATGGTGGAAGTGATGTGCAGTACCAAACCCATATAGAAAATCAGCATGAAACAGTAGCATGCTACTGTGTTTTACCCCTTTTCTTTTCTACCCACTTCCCAGTCCATTCCTACTTTCCATCCGTCAATCCTTTCCTTATCCCTGACCTCTTAAAAGCGGCCAGCATTTGCTGAGGCACTGTCTGCAAAATTTCACGGACGGTGGTGATCGCTGACCATTAGGCGAACCACCAACTCAGTTGACCGCTATGACATCAAAGAAAAAAAAAAACATCTCACTCTCTCTCTCTCTCTCTCTCTCTCTCATTAGGAATTCCACTCACCATCCAGCACGTACTTCATGAAGTGCGACACGTCGCCCGAGTTGAGCAGCTCCGCGGCGCGGCGCGAGTGGTGCGCCGCGGCGGCCGACAGGAACGGCTCCACCACCAGCTGCTGGTAGAGCGAGAGGGGCGTGCGCACGCGGAACGACTGAAAGGGACGGACGATGTTTGCGTACAAACGACTGTCTGTGGGGTTCTGAGGGGGAGGAAAGCAAGGGGGAGGTTCGCAATTCGACTGTATTTTTTTTTCGGACCTCGGGATCGGAAATTAAAAATATATATACTGAAATTTCTTAATAAAGCCCGAACTCTAAATATGGAGCACCGCAGGCGCCTTCATTTTGCGTCTCTCCTTTTTGGTGTTGTTAAGACAGAATCGCCTCACTATCTGTTTGTAAAGCTTGCTTGGAGGAGTGAGCAAAACACCCAATACAACACCAGAGAGGCTGCACAAAAACTCCTTGTTCCGAAACACCACTCTGCTTGTTTTAGAGGAAGCTTTAAATATAACGCCACTAAATGCTGGAACAATTTGCCACCACCGTTGCGTAACCTACGAACGGTTCACAGTTTTAAAAATAATTTTAAACACTTATTATTGGCTCAGCAAATCCAGATTTAGTGGTAGTTTAAGATTTTATATAATTTTATAACATAATTTTATTATTTATTTTCTAATGTGTAAGAATATAAATGAATTATTATTATGTGTATCTCTCCATAATACTCGGGTACCTCCAGAAGGAAAGCACCCGGTCTTTTGGAAGGCTTACGTGGGGACACAGATCCAACACGCAGAGGCCCTTTAGAGAATTTAATGTGTTATGGGACACCAGCCGCAGCCTGCCCATGACTGCACTATAGAGATACAGCCCTGGGCAATCCGCGGCCGATGTAGGACTATTGCGAAAAAAAATGGTATGGAAAAAACTGGGCTATGGAAAGGGGGTGTTCGATGGATTGGTAGGTTGGGTCTATGGGAAACTATGGGCGTCTGCCTTTTCAACTTCGAAACATTGAAAAATAGTGGCAGACGGTGACTTGCCAGTTCGGTCGATGGGCTCCCAAAAAAGTTACCTAAAATGGCAACAAGGGGGCAACACCAGCTGACTGGCTAGGGGTGTAGAGAGGTGCGGCACCGGTTTCACCATCGCGGGCCCGCAGGCCCGGATTGGGTTTCCCCGCTATTACGCCATTAGACACTTCCACCCCCGAGCATATAGCTCTTGCATCTCCACTCTGGACGGCCAATTAAGGCAAGCCAGAGGTGGGGGATCCTGAACCTCGTCATTGTTCACTCCGAACTGCCACCGAGACAGTCCGGAGGTGAGGACAGGGACCTCCCCCGGGAGAACTAAGGACCGCGGGGGCGCTACTCCCCGTCACCTCGCCACAAGGTGCCCTGCGGGTTTATTATTATTATTTTATTTTTTATTTTTATTTTTTTTATTTAATGTATACTTAGCAATATTATTAACTTATATCATTATTTATTTCTTAGCCCTTTATTTCAATTAAAATGTGATCGCTTTAGTAAGTTCATTATGTCTTTTTTTTTTATTTGTTTATTTTTTTTTTCTGTTACCCATTGCGTCGCCACTCGAAACCTTAACTCATAAAGGGGACACTGAAAAACAGCGCTGCCAATGTTCTCAACATTGCAGCATAGGCTGAGTTGTCTCCTTTTTGTTGGGGTCATTATGACACACTCCTCATTTCTGATGCTGGTATTTTTCGTTTGTTTAATTCTATATTTACGTTGTGTAATTGTATCTATTTCTTATTTGTATAATTTCTATCATTGGTGTGTTGTGCTGTCCCTGACAAATAAATGTTTCTTTCTTTCTTTCTTTCTTTAAATTACTTCGCTTGTGGTTTTTGAAAATAAAAATATAACTGTACTATACCAAAAACAACAGTGTTAACGATAACTAACACAGGCTTTAATTTGTAGAAATACAAATATAATTGTAGTAATTTAACAGATTAACGACAACCTTCAAACTAAAACAACTTGAGAATGAACATGACAATCGGGTCAGATTCATCTAGCTATCTGTCCGTCCGTTTCTCAAAGGCCCGCACCTTGCCCGCACAGGGCCGGCAACACACTCCCGCTGCTCCTAATGCCAGTCCTTATGGGCGGCGAACATCATTTACCATCAGATGAACCACCTGCTCGTTTACCTGCTTAGCAATAAAAAATAAAAAAAAAACAAAAAATAAAAAATAAAAAAAAAATGAAAAAAAAATAGAAACCTGCACATCGACGGTGCTGAGTATGGCGGTGCGCAGCGCGTCGGCGGCGGGCGGGTCGGGCGCGGCGTCGCGCGCCGCGCTCAGCGCGCCCACCACGCGCGCCGTCAGCGCGCCGGCGAGCGGCCGCACCAGCACGCGCTCCCATATCACCAGCCCGAGCTCGCCGACCTGCGGACATGGGGGGGGGGATCAAATACAAATCATAAAAAATTTACAATAAAAAAAAAACAAAAAAATCTCAAAAAAATTCCAAAAAATCAAACAAAAGTGCTACATAAGTTTCGAGGGAGACAAAAACCTCAAAAGATACAAAATAGAACTATATGACTTGTGCGGAGAGGAAAATCCACAAAAAAGTGGTTCATTACCACTGCGGGTTGAAACAATACAAAAAAGTAACGAAAAAAGTGGTAACTGAGCTACAGGGAGAAAAACACGAAAAAAATACAAAAAAAAAAACGCTATCTGATCAGCAGACGATGGAAAAAAGGCAGAAAAAGCAAAAAAAAAAAATACTTACAGCGTTTAGGAATTAAAATTTTAATATAAAAAAACACAAAGCGTCATCACATATGGGCTGATGATGATGAGATCTAATCACATATTACCTCCAATTGTCTCGAATCGTGTTCCGGACAACTCACTGTTGCCGCCGAGCCGTATATTATTTCAGCGTCAGACACCTGAAATAAAAACAATGCCATTTTTAACCAACTTTCTTCAAAGGAGGATGTACTCATATCGACTGGACTTTTTGTGTATGTACACTATTTTTTTTTTTTAATGTCTAAGTCGGCAATGGAGCTGGTGGGTCGGTGATGGTAAGTGCTTCCACCGCCCATGAACATTTGGAGAGGCGTAAGGTCAATTGCAGACCTTTCGCCTCTACAAATGGATTGCCGACTTTAATTGGGAGGGGATTAGGAAAGGATTGATGAGAGGAATAAAGGAAAGGACTGGGAAGGGTAAGCAAAAGGATATGGGCCTCCGGCTCCCCCACTCACCGTACGAAACACAATAGCAAGCTATTATTTCACGCCGGTTTTGTGTGGGGGTGTGGTACTTCCCCGGTGCGAGCTGGCCCAATTCGTGCCGAAGCGTGCTCGACTCCCACAATAAAACACATATACACCCCATTTTACATAAGTTATATATCATATAAAGAGATATTATTATTATTTTCCAAGTCGGTCAAAACGTGTAGAGAAACACTCACCTTTTGCCTCTTGACATGCTGTAGGTTCAGATATGAATATAGGCTATTTAAATACGCTACACCTTGACTGTACTCCCGCCACGCGGCGACGTATCTGAAAATATAAAAAAAAAGAATAATTTTACCATTATACAACTCAACTATATCCGCCCGGCTTCGCTCGTAGTATATATATGACAAGAATCATGTACATATGAAATAGTGAAAGGATTTTCGAAATCGCTCTGGTAGTTAACGAGATAAATGCGACAAACAAACAAGCAAAAATTAAGGCGTCCCCTAGTGGGGCAGTATGAAAACTTTTTAGCTTCACAGCGATAAGTAAATGAAGCCTCGCGTCCCCCAGCGGGGTACGGGGCAGGAGATATACATCTGTTTCACCGATCGACTTTCTTTATCGACAAGTAGGCGATCAAACTTCTGTGTCCCGCCAGACCGAGACATCTCTCTTAAGCCACCGAGCATCGAATCCAAGACCCCTCGGTTGTAACCTCACGCGTTAACCGCTGCGCCAAGGAGACGGTCAAGAATAACAGATATGATAGATACCTGGTGAGTAGACCATCATTATAATCACTGCTATCTAAGGTAGATGATCCCTTCACCCTCTGCAGTAGTCCGGAAACGTGTTCCTCTAGGAATTTTCTGGAAATAACGTTAAGGAATGATTAAGCAGACCACAAGATCGAGATATGAGTGATATTTATAACATACTGTATTTCCATTTTTACCATCCTACTAATCTTATCCAGTAGGATTAGTAGGATTACTATCCTACTAACCCTACTAGTCCTACTAATATTATAAATACGAAAGTTTTTCATTTATAATATTAGTAGGATAGTAGGATAGGATAGGACTAGTAGGATTAGCTTAGTCCTTCTAAATTTCAACCTCACCTCGTCTCGTCATACAATTTGTCAGCCAATGGTTCGGGGTGCGCCACACACAGCGCGTAAACGTCCGAAAAACGCGTGTTCCATACGGCGCGTTCGACCGCCTGCAGTGCCACTACGCCTGCCACCTGAAAATTATACACAGCTCGTAAGAATAGCATCATCGAAACGCCATATTGTGACGTCATAGCTAATAATTCAAACCAATTAATAAAAGAAGTAAAGGAAAAGCTATGAACTAATTTTTTTTTTATGCCACTGTCGGCAATGGCTGCTGGTTGGTCGCCTGATGGTACCACCGCCCATGAACATATGGAGAAGCGTTAGGTCGATTGCAGACCTTACGCCTCTACAGACGGCTTTACATTGGAAAGGGATTAAGAAAGGATTGACGATAGGAATAAAAAGGAAAAAACTGGGATGGGTAAGGAAAAGGAAATTAGATGGAAAATCGAGTGAAATAAAATAATATATGTCACATCATGCTAATGGAAATCTCTAGGTCGGTTTTAGTATCACGCTGATCGTTGGTGCTGACAAACGAAACATATGAAACTCTATGCAGGGCACATGCAGATACCTATGCGTTATTCTTAAATGCTTCCGAGGTTCCTATACTAAAACCAGCAATAACATAGATATGATAAATTCTCTTTATAAAATTGTTTCAGGAGTTTAGCTATAACACAAATGTGTCTATTGTACCTATGGATATGATATTAATTGAGATTGACCAAGTCTTAGATGATTATTTTCTTAAGAAAAAATGACACCTATATTGTAGGGACAAGGAGGTACCACTCCAGTTTGAAAATGGGACGAAATGACAACAGTAGCCTATCAAATACAAAAAAAAACCCTCAAATGGTCGAAAAACAACAGTTATTGAGATAAAATTACAAAGAAAAAGTACAGTTGTTATGGGAATTGCATTTGGGAACGTCAGTTAGCAACAGTGAGTACGCCACTTACAGTTTCCTTCAGCTTAGCCCAGGTCTCCTGGAAGTTAACATAGCGTGGCTTCAGTGACATCATTGGATGACGTATTCATGTACCTGAAAATGGCAGAAATGGTAGGATAATCAAAGTATGATAATTTTATAACTTGACACACTTTTATTAGCTTCATTGGTATGTTTGTCGGTTTGTATGTAACACACATTAAACAGAGAGATTAAATTTAAATGTTGTACACTTAACAAGGATCAGTGACAATACAATAATTTCATGTTCTCATCCTGAATCAAATCGCCAGCTCTCAATAATTTCCCAACACACTCAACAACACATACTCTGTGTAAGAGCAAGTGAGACAAACGATTTGATTCAAACTTAATGCTAGACTCAACTTACTTGTGAAATAAAGTGAGTTTTTTAGTATTAATTCTACAAATAAAATCAATTTTTTTACATACTTATTGTCAATATGTGGAGAATATGAGGAACACTAGACAATTACTTAAAACATTAAGCAAATGAGTTACTAATATTGTAAATGCGAAAACAACTTTGTATTTCTTCATATCTTAGATCAATGAAACAATTAAGATGAAATTTGGTAAAATTCTGTATATATATATATATATTTAATTTGCAAGTTTAGGTCTATCTTTTCAATTGATATAAATCAGAACCTATCTATAATTGTCACATTTATTTACTTATTTCTGTGGGTTACATAGTTTGAGATGTTTCATATATAACTCGTCTTCAAAACTTTTAAGGAGAATGATGCGCAAAATAAATGAACACTGCATTAATTCGTCGTAAATATCCTTTGTTAGTTAAAAATAGTCTGAGCCTTGTTATCACGAAACAAAAACAAACTTCATACTTCTTAATCCTTATTGGAAAAATTACGTTCGCGTTTTTGTTATAACCTTAAATTTTTGAATAGGGTAGAGTTAATTGTTGTCAGCCGTATCAGATTTGTTATTTAAACAATATAATGGGAATGCTATTGGGATATATTGAGGGTGATCTCCAAATTATTGGCACAGTGACAACGACGTTACACAAATTACTCAGCAAAAAATACGCCATAAACGAAAAAATCGCGACTAAGATTTGTGATTTCACTCACCTATAATAATATTTAAATAAGATCTCCTTCGAACTATACAAAATTATATTCTATTAACTCATAAACAATCACTAGCGCACTACAATAAAATCATCAATTCGTAATCCGTAAATGTTTGATTGCAGGCAAATCTGTTTGACATTTGCTTTTTTAATTGTCAGGGCAAATAAAATGTCTGCGTGGATTCTTTAGTTTTGGGTACAATTTTGCCAAAGGTAACTTTAAAAAAGGCAAAAAAATTATATATAGGTAATATTATGATGAAGATGTTTTAACTTATATAGATTTTCGTCTAGTCAAAAATTTAACTTGTAAACACTGATAATTATGGTTCCCTTTTAATGTATTCTGAGTAATATATTTTTTTAATCCATCGACTTAAAAAAGGAGAAAGTTGTTTATTAACTGATACCTTAGAAAAATGGACTGAGTGAACTGATTTTGACGAGATCTATTAAAGCTGATGCCTCCTGGACTTCCAGCTATATAAATTTTGTAATTTTGTCTAGTTTAGATGATGATGATACTACTTAGAATTTCGTACAATGACCACTAGGCGATATCAACAGCCTATATATTGTTGCTCCTGCGTAAAAATAATGAGATCCGTTCGCTCGGGACGTGTGACCATGTGGACGGGACGCATTATAGTTGTATCTGAGATAGTGTCATGCCTGCGTTTCGTATGAAATTCTTCGTATGTAGCGACCGTAATTTAATATTACTATATTTGTAACTAAATAGTAATTCCACACAAATTTGACATAATATTATCATGCACCGAGCTACAGTTAGACCTTTATGTAAACTTTTCTATACTGTTTTATTAGATAATATTTTAATCTTTTAACATTTACATACTTCACACACGAGTTTCTTATGAGTATTATGAACATTAATTAAAAGGGATTGCTTAGGTTTGGATAGATACAAATAAATAAAATGAAAAAAAAAAAAAACTAAAACACTTTATTTGTCAAAATAAAATAAACGTATTTACAGCATTTCTTCTTCTTACATACTAAATAACTTATAAAATAATTAATTACAAACATTCGAGATTAATTACATAACTGGAATTTGATATTAGATTAGATTAGCCATTAATTATAATTCAAAAAATTGTGCCTGACAAAAAAAAAGTATAATTTATTTAAAAAATATATATAATTTGTTGTATTTCTAAGCGTAAACTTTAAACATAATTTTGTACAGATAATATACTAAATATATAACAAAAATATAAAACAGACCCGTGATCATGTAGTGTGCAATTCGTAATCTGTAAGCAAATAACAAAACATTTCTTTAATAATTATTGATTATTCAATATAAAATGATTAGAGAATTGTATTATGTATCAGCAGCATATTTTCTAATTGCAAAAAAAAAAAATTGACGACGCTGTAACAATTTTTTTTTTCACATACATTTTCCCGCCTTAGATATGTTACTTATCTATGGAGTAATAAACAAAGCGCTCCGAAGGTTTTACTTATACAATATAATATCATTGGTTGCCTTTTTTTGTTTATGTCATCGACTATGAAAATAATGAACTGTAATGGAGTGTGGCAGCGTGTAGTAAGCAAGTGTTTTTTATTTAATATATTTATTTTTACTCATATTCTCATACATAAAGAGTGTGATTTTATTCCAATATTGTTGCATTGAAGGGAGCTATTGAAGAGTTTGTGTGGGAGTCGAGTGCGCTTGGGCGAATTGGGCCAGCTAGTACCGGGGAAGTACCACCAGCCGAGAGGCTAGGAATTGTTAAAGTTTGGCAAAAAGACGCGGATTTGCTTCGCGAACAATTTTTTGTATTTAAAAAAAATACTCAGACAAAAAGCTATCATATTAAACATATTAGTTAAGCACTTATTTATTCATTTACTAGCTGACCCAGCAAACGCTGTCCTGCCTTACTCTTATCATTTAGGGGTATGAAAAATAGATGTTGCCCAATATGCACACAAAATTTCATGAAAATCGGTCTAGCCGTTTCGGATGAGTTTGGTAACTAAATTTATGACATGGGAATTTTATATATAAGATTTATTCTTCATTGTATACATAAACAATACAAAAATATAATAATAATTGTAACAAAGGATTTTGTATACAATTGGCGGCCTTATGGCTATAAGCCATTCCTTGCAGTCAACCAACGGGTATAAGATAAATACTTCCTACTAGTCCTAATAATCCTCCTTTGTTGCTCTTTCGCGCAAAAACTACTGAACCGATTGCAATGAAATTTGGTACGTAGACAACTGGAATAACATATAGGCAACTTTTTATCCCGTTATTCCTATGGGATACGAACTTACGCGGGTGAAACCGCGGGAGTCCCGGAGTCCGCAGCTAGTATACAATATAGTCGAAAGTGTGGGTCAAAATGATCACTATTACTTACTGTGTGTGTAATCGTCTTGCCCGGGGCAGAGTGGACAAATCGTCCTTACAACATTGTTCCCTCGCTCCTAGTATGTAGTTCTTTAAATAGTTCGGCCAGTTCATGTTCTGCAAAAATATACGTTAATTGTATTATTATACGGGTCATATTACTTCACAACAAAAGGAGGGTTGTATTTTCTTAATACCTTCATGAAAACATGATACGGGTAATTTTATTATAGGTACATGTTTTTATTTGTAATTGAAACCGGTATAGGAGAAAGCGTCGACTAAAATTAGAATTAATTATGGAATTTTTTTTTTATTCGTTGCGAGCTTATGATTAAAGTTTCCATAGTGTATGAGGGTATTTGGATATTTATACACAACGGTTGCTATCGTAAAAAAGTCAGTTCTCATCACACTGTCACATCTGACGCACGTACGTGTACACGCGTTTTTGTACTATGTTTAATTATGTTAGTCGGTAAATTACTATTTCTAAAATTCAACTCACGCTTATATCCGTAAAGAATATTTTGTCATCTTCTTTCGAAATGCTATTCTTCAAAGAGAGGAAATAGCCATTTTTGAAACACCAGGATCTGTTTGCGTAGTGTTCTAATACATCCATACCATATTCTATTTTCTTCTGTAGTTTAACAAGGCTAAAATAAAAAAAAAATAATATCCTTTATTGCACATTAAACAATAAATTAGCAAAACAAAACAATAGCATATGTCGTACAAAGGGCGGCTTAATTGTTCAATAGTCTTATCCTTTTTTTTTAAGTGGGGAAATCTTGCATAAATACCCACGGCCTCCGGAGATAAAGCGTGGGTTATGTCGGATTGCTATCGACCAAAACCCCACAGTGTTCCGTCGAGCCGCTTAAGTGAAGGGGCCACGGGAGCTGGTTAAAATTCGTCCGCAACAATAGAGTTACGATCCAACCTCTAACCATGATCCAACAATTAATAAAAACGCAAATGACCTGTGTAGATTATATATGCGTAGAATTAGCTGATAGTGCCTTTGTAATTTTCAATCTATTTCAAAACAGGAGGAGCAGGTTTTCAAATTGAGTGTATTTTTGCTTTGCTAACTCCGACAACTTTCGACTAGATGAACCCATTTTGATTTTGTTGTAAGAATGCTGGAGCTTCTCTTCTGCCATTTAAATTTGGTCTAGATCTGATACTTAGAAGGCGGTTTAGATTTATTTGTATAAGTAGCTGTGCCCCGCAGTTTTACTCACGTAAAACGATGTTATATAGCCTAAAGCCTTCCTCAATAAATGGGCTATCTAACACTGAAGGAATTGTTCAAATCGCACCGGTTCCTGAGATTACCACGTTCAAATAAACAAAAAATTATAGACAATAATTATTGCTTTAACTAATATATACTCACAAAGGTTTATGCCCCAGCAGTCGTAGTAATAAATCGATAAACAGCGCTGGTAAGAAGTGGGCATAGATCGATTGGATTTTGAATAGTAACTTCGAGTCTGTCGGCGATCCTCCCGGATACCACAGCATTACTGAGAACGGATAATCATGGACGATGTTCCGACCTGCATAAAATTCGTGATTAAGTTCAGCTTCTATCTTCCCACCCACGATTTCCCTCGTGGTCAGAGGACAAGCGTCTCGTGACAGTATGAATCGTTTGATGAAGATCGGTTCAGTGGTGTAGGCGTGAAGAAGAGAGACAGACTGTCAGATGGACATACGAATTTATTATATAAATAGAGACTATAATGGCTTCCATCATTAATAACAACAGATACATAATCCTCTTCAGAAAAGGAATTAAAACTATCAAGTGTATTTGTTTGTAAAATTTTAGTCGAAAGAATTAAACATAATGAAGCTTAGCAGCACAAATAATAAATTTTAAGCTATCAGAACAGAAAAAGGACCATACGTTCCATATATAATTTAAGTATATGCTTGGGTCTCATTAAGAGATCTCTTTAAGAGTACTGGTATTACATTACATTACGTTAGATTTTACACGCACACAATAACATCGACTTACATGCAAAAGTAGGTGATAGACATAGTTATGACACGAGGAACAAATATAAAATTGCAATGCCTGTTTTCCGGCTTAGTAAAGTAAAAAATTAATTTATGGGACAAGGTATACGCTTCTACAACAGAATTCCTCATAGTATTAAATCTTTTAGTAGTGCTCAATTCAAAAACTATATTAAATATGTAGTTCAGAGAGCCTACTATAGCATTAATGAATATATGGAAGAATGTTGTCGCTTAGGAACCACAGGTCAGTTCATTGGCATCATTGTTATGTACATGTTATATATTATGTTGAATGGAAATGTAAAATTGATATTATTTTAAAAGAGCAACAACAGAGTTTGTTGCCGGCTCTTCTCTGTAGAAACTGCCTTCCGAACCGGTGGTAAATGCTATAACTCTGTAATATTATGACGATTCAAAAGTGCTTCTATAAGAAGTCTTGTTGAATGAATAAATGTTTGGGTATCAGTTTGAACGATGGATGCATGATAATTTTAGTCGATCGACTTATAAAAAGGTTCTTAATGAAACTGTATGTATAGTTTTGATACTATTTGAAAGCTGGTGCCTTCCGTTTAGTCCCCAGTTCTTATAATTAGGAGGTGATTATTTCGTTTAAGTTTGTACTATCCTTACCATATTCCATCGCCTCTCCCCAGGTGAGTGGATCACACTCCGACCGAGTTATATTGCATACTACAATGTCTTTTTGTCTGAAAGAAATGTACGTTTTTAATTTTGTCATAAGTTCTTAATATTAATGTGTTGATGAAGATGATGATGATATTGTTGATGATAATGAAGATGTTGTTTTTTTATGCTATAAGCGGGCTGAGCTGGTGGTTCGCCTGATGGTAAGCAATCACCACCGCCCATAAACATTTGGAGAGGTAGTGCCTCTACGCATGCGCTACCAGCTTTTATGGGGAAAGGAATAAGGAAAGAACTGATGACTGGAAAGAAGGAATGGACTGGGAAGGCTGAGGAAAAGGAAATGGGCTCTGGCTCCCCAACTCACCCAACGATCTATTTCACGCCGGTCTTTTGTATTGCTGATGACTACGACGATTATTAAGACGCTTTTTTTTCATAACGTTTTTGTTTTTTATGATGATGATGAAGATGATGATGATGACGATGATGATGATGATGATGATGATGATGATGAATATAATTCACCTTTTCATGCCATTCAAATACGCGAGGAGAATGCAAGCGTTTATAGTGACGTCCACTGGGACGGTATCAGCAAGCCTTGTTATATCACAGTACATTGTTCTAATAACGCCTGGAAAATAAGCTTTGTATAAATCTATGCTTTCACTATAACATTGAAATATTAAACTTTTATATTTTTGTATGTTCGTGACGTTTTCTTTCAGCATTAGAAATTTGCAAATTCACTGACATAGCCTTATATGTACCACGGGCGCAGCCAAGCGTGGCGTGACCAAGGTAAATAAGGATTCATTCTTATATATTAATAGCTGCACGCCCCGGCTCCGCCCGGGTTGTCATTTATCGTAATTAAAATTCTAAACTATCCTATCTCTCAAGTTGGATCGAACTGCACATGGTGTGCGAATTTTATTATAATCGGTTAAGTGGTTTAGGAGTCCATTGATGACAAACATTGTGACACGAGATTTATATATATTAAAGTGAAGTCCCGTGTTCCCTAGTGGGGTATGGGGCAGATGATATACATCTGTTTCACTGATCGATTTTCTTTATGGACAAGTAGGTGATCAGCCTTCTGTGTCCTGCCAGACCGAGACTTTTTTTTTTGTGCGTCCCAACCGGGAATCGAACCCAGGACCCCTCGGTTCTAAGCTCATGCGTTAACCACTGTACCAGGGGGGCGGTCAATTTATATATATTAAGATATAGATAAATACCTTTCCCCGCCCCCACTATAATACCAGTGGGACCATTTAGGTTGTCGATCCATCCTGGAATAGGTTCTTTTATTGATGCTGTCACTGGAAAAGAAAAAATAAATATTAATAACAAATATAATTAAAGTTACTATCCTACTTCCTAATAATCCTACTAATATTATAAATGCGAAAGTTTGTAATGATGTGTGTGCGTTTGTTGCTCTTTCACGCAAAAACTACTGAACCGATTGCAATGAAATTTGGTACGTAGATAGCTGGACAACTGAAATAACATATAGGCAACTTTTTATCCCGATATTCCTACGGGATACGGAATTACGCGGGTGAAACCGCGGGGCGCAGCTAGTATAGTATAATGCATTGTCGCTTGCCGCGTCTATCCTATGTATGTATATATGCTTACACCTTTGAAGCTTATTATTTTCTCTATATTTATTATTTGTTTTTATATTCAAACTAGCAACACCGGCGAACTCCGTTTCGCCAATTGCTATAAACCTCACGGAGCCCGAGACCTTTCCAACAAATGCAAAACCGTGGAAATAGCTTCGTGCGTTCTGAAGTTATAGCGTCAGGAAGGAAAACCCGACTTATTTTTATATAGTAAAAATATAGTAGATTTATATTGTCAAATTTTGATAATATTTGATGAATAGAAACAAATTGACCATGATTCGTTCCTTCGTATCAAGTAACGATAGAGGAGAACCTCTATCGTTTCATTCCATTATATTTTATTATTATATTTTTGATTTGTTTGTTGATAAGTCCGTGGGTTGTTAAGCCGACTGATGTCATTTTGTATTTGATTAGACATATTTGTTATCACAAATTAGCATTTAATCGATGCTTTTTAACCGACTTCAAAAATGCAAGAGATTCTCTTTTCGAATGTATTGTTTGTGCTTAATATTTAAAAAAATTACTGGTTTAACTTTGATGATTCTTTGCTTATTTGAAAGCTGGTGACCACGGAACCCATATTTTGGTCTAGTTCAAACATATAGTAGGCGGTTTAGCATTTTTGTTTATAATAATACATACCGATAGAAGGTCTCGCTAGGACAATTGGAAACTTTCCATTGTAGCTCGCGACCAGCTGTTCCGTTAAACACTTTGTATATCCGTATGTATTCGGTTCTGGATGTATTAAACTGCAAAAAACAAAAAAAGTAAAACCCGTGTGTAGTGGGGTATGGGGCAGATGTACATCTGTTTCACTGATCGATTTTCTTTACGGACAAGTAGGTGATCAGCCTTCTGTGTCCTGCCAGACCGAGACATTTTTTTTTTGTGCATCCCCACCGGGAATTGAACCCAGGGGCTCTCGGTTCTACGCTCACGCGTTAACCACTGTACCAAGGAGGCGGTCTTTCTGTGCAAAAAACAAAAAAAAATCAATAAAAAGGGAAGTCTTACAAATTTGATTATAGAAACGAACGTATGTGTTGTAGGGAAAAGTAAATTTTCGTTTCGTTGTGGGGAATTGAGCTGGTGGTTCACCAGAAAAGATACCCAGAACAGAGCAGAGGTAGTGCCTTTTTTTTATAGTGGGGAAATCTAGCATAGATACCCACGGCCCCAGGGGATGGAGCCGTGGGTTATGTCGGATTCTTACCGACCAAAACCCCACTGTGTTCCGTCTAGCCACTTGAGTGAAGGGGCCACGGGAGCTGGTTAAAAAGCAGAGGTAGTGCCTGCGAATACGCTACCCGCTTTTAAGGGTAAGGGATAAGGAAAGGATTGACGACTGGAAATAAGGAATGGACTGGGAAGGGTGAAAACGAGCCTAGTTATCTAGGTGCAATTGAAACTAAGTTACCATGAAATGTATTTTATATTTTACACAAATCAAATAAAAAAGTATCTATGCTTACAGATAAATAACTACTCAAATAAATCATCGCTTCGAAATGTTTGGATGAACTTACGCGGGCTGCATGTGAGTGAGCAGGTCGTCGTCCATCCACTTCATACAGTCCATCAACTTGAACGGATCGTGCTTAGCTGGATACAGTTTTTCTTCCAAAATTTCAATATCCGACCGACAGTAGGACGTTGAAGTGTGTAGAAATACCTAAAAGTTATAAAAAACTTAAAAAATCCAAAATTTCTAATAAGAAAACACTGTTTAGTATTTATATAGCTGACCTGGCAAACGCTGTTCTGCCGTACTCTTATCATTTAGGGTTCTAAAAAGAGATGTTGACTGATTCTCAGACCTTCCCGATATACAAAATTTCAGTGGATTCGGTCCACCCGTTTCGGAGGAGTAAGGTAACTAACATTGACACGAGAATTTTATTTATAAGATAAAAACTTTTTGGAATTTAGGACATGTTTTTTAAGCATTTAATTTTGTACTGTATATAGGTTTTTAATGTTTGTGTCGAGAACGCTTCGGATCACGAATTAGGCCAGCTAGGAGGGCAGGGTGGTACCTCACCACCATAGAAGACAGGCGTGAAACAGTAGCATGCTACTGTGATTCGTTCGGTGAATTCGGGAGCCGATTTTAATGTAATCGCTACATAGTATTAAACAAAATCGCTTTCTCTGTCTGTCTACATGTATGCTTAAATCATTAAAACTGCGCAACGGATTCTTATGAGGTATTTTTAATAGATAGAGCGATTAAAGATGAAGATTTATATGTATATGTAACAATACAATAACATTTATTAAACTAATTTAATTTTTAGTTTTATAGCATTGAAATGCTTTATAAATGAGAAATTTTTTGAAAGAATAGAAAAAATTTGATCACGAGGCAGGACTCGAACCTGCGTATCTTGCCTAACCGTAGCAAAAAAAAAAAAAAAAAATTTCTCATTTATTAAACTATTTCGAATTTAACACATGCGAAGCTGCGGGCAAAAGCTAGTTTAATATAAGTCTCTAGCTGCCGCTTTGCTATTATGTACCTAATAATAGAACTATTACACTAATATTATAAATATTAAAGTTTGTATGTTTGGATATTTGTCCGTCAAGAAAGCTGAAACTACTGAACGGATTTTGATGAAATTTTGTATATAAATCGTGTATGAGCTGACTTGGGTGATAGGATACTTTTTATCTCAATTTATTGGTATAAAACAGGATCTTAATATCCGGGCGGAGCCAGGACGAGCGTCTAGTTATTTATATTTCATAGATTCATAAATATATTATGTATAAATAAATTATATTCATAAATACGAACCTCCAGTTTCTTCATTCCTTCAGCTAGCTGCAGAGTCCTCTCTGTGCCAGCTATGTTCATATTAACAGCGTCACGTATAAACGTGTCAAACCTGAAATAAATTATGGAAATACGTAGTTTCTAAGACCGAATTATTGAATGAATGTTTGTGTGAAAATTCTTTATTGCGTTATAAAAAAAAAAAAAAAAATCGTGTAAATAGTTTATAATACATAGCCGAATGGAGCCTTAGAACTCTAGCGATAATATAATCTATACTGGCAACACAAAGAATAATAAAAAAATCCAATTTTGGCGGGAAAGCAAAACAAATACAATTATATTAAACTAGCTGCGCCCCGCAGTTTCACCCGCGTAGGTCCGTATCCCGTAGGAATATCGGGATAAAAAGTTGCCTATATGTTATTCCAGTTGTCCAGCTATCTACGTACCAAATTTCATTGCAATCGGTTCAGTAGTTATTGCGTGAAAGAGCAACAAACACACACACATCCTTATATACTTTCGCATTCATAATATTAGTAGGATAGGATTATGACAAGGTTTAATATTCAAAATATGTACAAAGAATATATTTTGTAGCGATAAGGATCGCTGGCATAAAATAATTTACGTATACTCTGCATAAGAAATATGACAATTTAGTTGATTCTACCATTATAGTGTGTTTTTCTTTAATATTCTTGTAATTACGTTCAATATAGCGTTGTTAACAATTGCAATTTTTATAATTATGAGCAACTGGACACGATAAAATAGTACTTTGATAAAATTTAAACGTATTTTCTTACTACATATTTACTATTTCATGTAAATATGTATTTAAAATTTTATAATTGCACCTATCGTCCATATATTTATATTCTCCATAGCCTATCCTTGGCCACCAGGTTGTCTGGAAGAGATCGCTGCCTTAGTGATAAGACCCATTGTTCTCGTGAATGTTTGTGATATAATGTATATATACATAATGTACATATTTTTTTTTGTGTTTTTGTTTGTTTGTTTGTATTTCATGAAATACATTTTTCTACCTACTTCAAGTACCCACTTCAAATAGACGATTGTCTAGCACATAAATAATGTTATTTTAATTTAGCTTTTGTACCCTTGAAATTGATGCAATTTATTTGGTAAATAATTTTTAAGCACGTACTGAACTATCCGCCTGATTGGTATAGAGGCTCGTGAGCGTAGAACCGAGGGGTCCTGGGTTCGATACCCGGTGGGGACTCGCAAGTCTCAATCTGGCAGGACACAGCAGCAGATGTGTATATGGAATATTTAGAAAGGAGACATAAATGTCTGTTCAGCCAGTTATTAGTTTTGAGGTTACAAACACATTCGAATTGGGAACGTCCTTCGTTTTTATTAAGTCGGTTAAAAATAACGGATGTATATTAAAGTTATGAAACGCGTTCAAAAGACTATTATGATAATATTAAGGTCACTGTAGGCGATTTAAAGATAGTTCATTTGTTTTTATAATTTTTTGTCTACTGTTTACTACATAGTATAAAGCAAAGTCGCTTCCCGCGTCCCGCGTATGTATGTATGTATGTTTGTATGTTTAGATCTTTTAAACTATACAACGGGTTTTGCAGTGGTTTTTCTTGATAGATAGAATAATTCGAGAGGATGCTTTATATATACAACTAGCTGCGCCCCGCGGTTTCACCCGCGTAAGTCCGTATCCCGTAGGAATATCGGGATAAAAAATAGATGTTGGCCGATTCTCAGACCTACCCAATATGCTTACCAAATTTCAGAGGAATCGGTCAAGCCGTTTCGGAGGAGTATGGCAACGAAAACTGTGACACGAGAATTTTATATATATAGAAGATAGCATCTATTAAACTACTCCGAATTAAATGCGCGATGCCGTGCGAAAAAGCTAGTTGTGTTATAAAGAGATTGTAAAAATAATTATTTTTTTTACAAAAAAGCTTAACCGAATTCGAATTGACATAGAGAAAATTTAAATGGGCCTACATCGGTGACAAAAGCTTTCAAATGAAAATAGGATCATAAAAATCAGTTCACTCAGTAAAAATTATGAGGCAAAACGAAGCTGTCGAAGCCTTTCCTTTTTTGACGTCGGTCGAAAAAGAGAATATCACATTGTAATGGACATAATTATTTTTTTTCATAATTTAATGCCTATCTAGATTTTTCCAATACAGACCACAAAGTTATAATTCTTTCTCTAGGTTGTAGAATCAAAAAAATATAATTATCTGTCTCAGGAAATACCTAGACTTTAATTCCAAGTTCCTAAATAAGAATGTAGCTAGTCTAATGTCATAACTGACCACTAACATTCTTTGAAGTCGGTTATAAAAAGCGGATATGTATGTTAATTATAAAACACGTTCAAATACAATTTATTCAAACAATAAGGTCGCAGTAGAGTATTGAAAAAATGTGTTATGATTTCTGGTGCATCATTTTTTGTTCACTCTTTTTGCTAGTATAATCGTATCCTACTAATATTATAATCCTTCCTACTAAACTAATATTATAAATGCGAAAGTTTGTAAGGATGTGTGTGTGTTTGTTGCTCTTTCACGCAAAATCTACTGAACGGATTGCAATGAAATTTGGTACGTAGACAGCTGGACAACTGGAATAACATATAGGCAACCTTTTATCCCGATATTCCTACGGGATACGGACTTACGCGGGTGAAACTGCGGGGCGCAGCTAGTAGGCTATATACTCGTACATGTAAATATATATAAACAACGGAATACCTCACACTGGCCGCCACGTGAAAGACAATCTGACATTCCGCCAGTAATTCATTTCTGTCCTGTGGTGAAATACCTAAACCTTCTGATTCTATATCGCCCGCCACTGGGCGCAGCTTGTCGAACGCTTCTGGAGAAACCTCTCGAAGTTTGTCGAACACCTTAAATGTTGAAAAATTGTTTACATTATATATTATATACATATTTAGTACAGAAATTCAAAAAAATCCTTACGGAAAGGGAAATGACGTGGCGAAACCCGGGTCTGTCAATCTTTTCCTTAACTAGGCAGTCGCAGGCAAAACCGCGGGCCAAAAGCTAGTGTTTACATATATTAGATATAGATAAATATGATCTAGTTGGGTTCTCAAATTCTCACTCCAGATCGAACAGGGATAAGTTAAAAAATAGCCTATTGCTTACTTGTAAAATAATTGCCGAAATTTGTTCAGAAATTGTTGATTGCAAACGTACAATATAATCAGATTAGTTCCTATTAAATGGTCTGAAAATCAAAGAATTTTTAACTTATTTAAATCATAACTTTATATACCTAACTCAATATAAAATTAAGCCAAATTCCACATACCTTTCCGTTTATATACTCCTGTAGTCTACTTTTTACGCCCAACCCTTTCTTCGGACGCAGGAGCAGGTAGATGACCTTGATATCTGGACAGCACCTCAATAGCTTCTCCACCAGCACCTTGCCCATGAAACCTGTGCCTCCAGTGACGAAGAGGGCTTTACCAGCGTAGTACTCCGCCACCCTGACTGACGCCATGTCTGTAAGCGAGCAATATTTGAGGGTAGTTCATAACATAAGAAGTTTGAAGTAAAGACAGTTTAAAAATTAGAAGGTAGATTTTAAGTTGGTGAAACTTTATGTGGGTGTCGAGTACGTTTTGGCACGAGTTAGGACAGCTGGGGAAGTACCACATCGCTACAGAATACCGACGAAGAATAGCATTTAGAAATTAAATACTTTTTAACGGATTTTAAACGCGATTTATACATTTTTAATCCGACGTCAAACGTAAATAACTCGTAAACATACTCGCGTAAAATCAAACACAAGAAAATGCTTAAAAACCATGTTAATATACGGGCAGCTTTTCAGATTCCTTCTAAAATTAAATCTTAATTTAATAGTGATTTATTACCATGTAGTTTGATTATCTGTGGTACAATCAATAGTTTTTTTTAGTTAATCCCGATTCTTATTACCGATGTGTGGACGCACACGCACACGCATATTTAAATAGGTCAAATGTCATAAGACTATAAAAAAAATCGCACCATCATTATGACATAAATATTTGAATAGAAAAAAAAATACATCGCCTGTCTTTACGCATTTTAATATCGGATTCACGATACTACAGGCGCAAATAATACTTAAAGTTCCGTACAAATCCTATCCTGCTAAAATTATAAATGCGAAAGTTTGTAAGTATGTGTGTGTGTGTGTGTGTGTGTGTTTGTTGCTCTTTCACGCAAAGACTACTGAACCGATTGCAATGAAATTTGGTACGTAGACAACTGGAATAACATAAAGGCAACTTTTTATCCCGATATTTCTACGGGATACGGACTTACGCGAGTGAAACCGCGGGGCGCAGCTAGTAAGCTAAATAATAAATACAAAAAAAAAAAAATTGTTCACCCATCCAATTTATAACCGTGCTAACCATTGCTTAAAATCGATTTTTCACTTGTTTTTATAGCGGCAACAGAAAACACCGATCGCTGAAAGTTTTAACTATCTAACTATCACAGTTCATGAGATACAGCCTGACAAACAGATAGACAGAGAGACGGACAGACGGACAGCGAGGTCTCAGTAACAGGATTTGAGTACGGAACCCCAAAAATACTGACGAACACTTTTTAATTAGTGTGACTGTAATAAAGTAATTAGGCTAATTAGGATAATGTTCCGCATTGTAATAGTTAAGAATATATTATAACTATTTCGCTACATTTGGGTTATTTATAAAAAATATATTGTTTCTTGTATATAATTACGTACTTTGTTCATTATATAGTACGTGTTATATGGAATTTGCATCCGTTATTTTATAACTAACTAGCTGTGACCCGCGGTTGAAACCGCGTAAGTCCGTATCCCGTAGGAATATCGGTATAAAAAGTGCCTATGTGTTATTTCAGTTGTCCAGCTATCTACGAAGCAAAATAGTATTATTATTCACCAATAGATGTCAGGAAAAAAAAAACACGAATATGACATTTTCTAAAAAAGATTCCTAGCTAGATCGATTTATCGCCCCCGAAACCCCCTATATACTAAATTTCATGATATATATATATATATATATATACAAGAATTGCTCGTTTAAAGGTATAAGATTTAGCAATAAGATTATAAATTATTGGGATAATTAATCGAAATAAAAACTATCCTATATCTTAATATGGACCAAATTACACATAAAATGCCAAATTTCATCAAAATCGGTTGAGTTGGTGAAGAGTCCATTGGGAACATACATCACGACACTGGAATTTCATATATTAATATGTTAATTCATTTAATTCAATGTATGATATATCAGTCCGTATAAAGTTGGTCAAAATCGCATCAAAAGAAGTCGCTAACATAAAAATGACAGTACCTGGATGACCGAGCTTTGCTCGGTTAAATTCGTGAAGTTTCCAAGATCGTTTGAGCATTTTTAAGTGAACACGTGCATTAAGAAGGCACAAAACAATATAAACAATTAGTCTAACCTCAAAGCAAACACAGCAGATAGCGTTACTTAACAACGCCATCTGCTGGAACTTTAATCATTCGCCAAAAAATAGTATTATTATTCGCCAATAGATGTCAGGAAGAGTCATAATAAATTGGGACTACTCAAACGCCTCCTATTTGTTAAAAAAAAGGTTTAAGTCGATAAAACAGGAATAAAACACGAATATGACATTTTCTAAAAAAGATTCCTAGCTAGATCGATTTATCGCCCCCGAAACCCCCTATATACTAAATTTCATGAAAATCGTTGGAGCCGATTCCGAGATTCCAATTATATATATATATATATATATATATATATATATACAAGAATTGCTCGTTTAAAGATATAAGATTAGTAAATGTTAATTCATTTAATTTAAGCGAATTTGTTAATTTTTGTTTGGATGGATGTTTGTCGCTATACATGAAATTTTTAAACAATTTATTTTATATGTGTACTGCTGTTCGCCCGAGCTTTGACCGAGTTGTTAAAAGGTAATCATTACAAATACTGACGTATATTACCATTTAACTCAATATATACAATATGTGTATGTGCGTACACGTTAAACATTCCTTTACAAAAAGGTTGCCTGGAAGAGATTGCCCTTGAACAATAAGGCCGCCTTTTAGTGCATATGCCGGCACACATGGTCTTTTTTATAAATAATATTGTTTTTCTTTCGGTGGTATGTAGTATGTACTATAAAGAATAAATAAATAAATACGTGAAATAATTTTTTAAATCAATCCGTAGTTTCTGAGATTAATGTATTCTAACAAACGAACGTAGAAAGAAACTGTTAACAACTGTTAAAATTCATATTATTAGTATAGATATAGATTTAACATAAAATAAAAGATAGGTACGTAGCTGAACATAATTTTTTTACATAAGAATTTATGAAATGGTACCTGAGGTCTTAGCTTAGAGCTAGATACATCTGCATAGTCAAAATAAATTAAATTCTAAATAAATTGGTTCAAAATGAATTCCTCCTCTATGTAATCCTCTTGGGGGTAGAATTTATCAAAATATTGTGGGAGTCGAGCACGCTTCGGCACGAATTGGGCCAGCTCGCACCGGGGAAGTACCACACCCCCACAGATAACCGGCGTGAAATAGTGGCATGCCACTGTGTTTCGTACGGTGAGTGGGGGAGCCGGGGGCCTATTTCCTTTTCCTCACCCGTCCCAGTCCATTCCTTCTTTCCTGTCATGAATTCGTTCCTTTTCCCTTACCCACTAAAAGCGGGCAGCGCATTCGCAGAGGCACTACCTTTGCGAATGTTCATGGGCGGTGGTGATCGCTTACCATCAGGCGAACCACCAGCTCAGTTGCCCGCTATGACATAAAAAAACATCCTTTCTTAGCGGATGCCTGCGTCATAACATCTATCCGCATGCCAAATTTCAGCCCGATCCGTCCAGTGGTTCGGGCTGTGCGTTGATAGATCGCTATGTCAGTCTTTTGAGTTATGTATGCTAACATATAAAACAATTTAAATTGAATTTTTTATGCTTGTATTTTTCATATTACTGTGTTTATATGTTTTTTCCTAATAATTTATTACTAACCCTTTTTTTCTGCGTCTATATAATTTTGTACGATATATATCCGTATAAGAAAAAAATTATTACAAGGTAACAATATATAGAATCTAACAATTATGACACATTTAAACTTATAATATAAAGAGGAAACATTTTTGTTTATATGTATGTTTGTAATGTTTTTACACAAAAACTCATGGAGCGATTTCAAAAATTCTTTCACCATTAGAAAGCTACAACTTCACTAAGTGACGTAGGTCGTATATGCACCACGGGTGAAGCCGCAGCGAATTATCCTTGTACATTATAGTTGGTTGTATGTTTCCTGTGAATTTGTCTCGCTAAAACTTGAGAACAGCTCTACGGATTGGACAATCATGAATTATTGTAATATTGTTATAAACTTAGATTTTAGTTTATACGGTAGTAAACCTTTTTGCTTCACTACCATCATCCAAATAAAAAAACTAAAACACCATCCAATCTCAAAACTAAACCAAATGGCACCACATAAGAAGCAGCAGCTTTCAAATAAAAACAAATTATTATACAAATCTATTTACGGAGTAAAAAGTGATGACGTAACAGACACAAAAATGTACAATCGTATTCCATCCTCTATTTTCAGAAGTCGGTTAAGAACATTTTTCTAGAAGAAGAAGGAAGCTATTAAAAATCAATTAGTGAAATACCATTATAATTTATTGGCGAATTTATAATAGACTTGTGCTATTGAATTATTCATGCGATGCAGTCCTCAAGGTAAATGCAGTTTTTTATGAATATTGGTCAGGTATATAGGTCACCTAGGTTTGTCATTGTCCTAAAACGAACTGACCGTGTGGTCACCGGGCTACTGTGACGTCTTTAAGCAGAATTAATTCCAGTGTGAGCTTGCTGTTACACAGTCGGTGGACTAGTAAGACTTCCCGTCTTATCCTTTATATTTATAACTAGCTGAGCCCCGCGGTTTCACCCGCGTAAGTCCATATCCCGTAGGAATATCGGTTTAAAAATTGCCTATATGTTATTCCAGTTGTCCAGCTGTATACGTACCAAATTTCATTACAATCGGTTCAGTAGTTTTTGCGTGAAATAGCAAATAACACACACACATCCTTACAAACTTTCACATTTATAATATTAGTAGGTTAGTAGGATAATTGTTATGTATAATAAGACATTTTACTTGAAGTCGGTAAGACGGGGTTCGCTAGCTTTCCGCCCGCGGCTTCGCCCGCGTGGTATTCGGTTATATCGCTTTCATCTCCCTATTTCAACTCCTTATATAAATATAATCTATGGCTGTGAATGACATTGACATTTGTTACTCGTGTTTTTTAAAATATGCAAAATTAAATGTGAATTTTTCTATATTTCTGTGAGATTTTCTTAATATTTTTTCCGTAAGAACCTTCTCCTAATAATAATAACAAATACAACAAAAAAAGAATTAGTGAAATCGGTCCAGCCATTCACACGTGATGCCGTGACCAAGGAAAACGGGTTTCATTTATAAATATATATATATATATATATATATAGATAGATAAATAAACAAAGCTTTATAATGTTTTATCAAAGTTGTAAGAACACATACGTACCATGTTGTTTTTTTTATTTCCAACAATGTGTAAAAATACTTTAAGCGTAACGACGAACATATCTATTTTTTGTTTCTTTGTGTGTTTTTAAGCCAATTTAATATATTATAAAACCTTAAACATTGTCGGAAATAAAAAAAAAACAACACAGTATGTTGGTATTATATATGAAACTCCCCGTCTTCACGCGGGATATATTTGTACCCAGAAATATATATCGAATGGAGAAATTATTTTTGAAATCGGAATAGTGCCTGAGATGAGCGCGTTCAAACAAAGAAACAACGAATTTCTTCAGCTTAATACTTTTATAAGTTACATAGGTAAGTATAAATTCAGAATGATAAGGTATAACCGACATATATTAAGACATTTTATAAAACTCGTGGATCTTACTCCGGACAGTATCAAGTACTCATTAAATGGAGTTAGATTCGATTAAACACTGAATTGTCACTATAGAAATATTACAGCGCGCGATTGTTCTGTGTTTTATAAATTACATAAATCTAGATATAAAATTAAAACTTAAAACGGTGAAGGAAAACATCGTGAGGAAACCGGCATGTCCGAGAATCAAATGTTCGACGACGTGTGACACCTGCCAACCCGCACTTGGCCAGCGTGGTGGATTATGGCCTGAACCCTCATAGGAGGCCTGTGTCCCAGCAGTGGGAACATATGTGGGCTGTATTGATGAGATAGAAAATTATCTGTTCACCCAATATAATCTTAAAACGCAACAAACGCAAAAGATACAGTCGAATTAAAAACCTTTTTTTGAAGTCGGGTAGAGAAGTTTTAGCCGCTTTTTAGAGAAATCGGTTAAATTGTCAATAACAATTACATATTCATTGATTTTAGTTAATTAACAATGATTATAAAGTAATTATCTGATGACGTAATTTAGGAATTTTAAAATGTTTATTTTACAATTACACTTTGCCCACGTTCTAGTTAAATATATTTAATTTTATATAAAGCTCTTTGTAGTGGACTAAAACTGCACAGATTATAAATAACCGGTCAAGTGCGAGTCGTAGTCGCGACACGTATCGTTGCGTACAAATAAGCTAAAACGCAAATGCATAAAAATTTGTCGCCCATCCAATTTCCGTCCTGCCAAAACTGCTGCCTCACCACAATTTTTTACCCAAAATGGTGTATTTTAATTAAGTTTCTTGTGAGACATTTGTTTAGTTCTGATGTTTTGTATATGTTTTTGTTATAGTTGCCTAATGAAACGGTGAGTTATATCCTATTGTCCTACTTCCTACTTATATTATAAATTTGTAAGGATGTGTACACACACAAACACACGTTTGTTGCTCTTTCACGCAAAAACTACTGAACCGATTACAGTAAAGTCTTAGTTATAGGGTCTCGTATTATCAATTGGATCATCATTATCATCATCATCATTGCCATGGACAATGTTCGCAAGACTGGCTATGAGGGTTCAGACCATAAACCACAGATACGTTGGCAGATGTCACATCTCGTCGAAGTTTTGATTCGCATATAAATTGAAAAATCGATTTATTCGTCCGGTTTCGAACCCCCGCACTTTTCTATAGAACCGAAACCGTAACTACTGAAGCAACAGGACTCGCTTCGCACAACACATCTTAATTCGTATTGTGATATAGAATTGAGCGTTTAATTTCACGAAAACAACAATAATGATTATTATTTCTATATCGCCTTTAATTTATTATAGCTAGTCCAAATTCATTATCATTATCATTATCAATAAATATATATTTATTTAAATGGGACCACATCGCAGGCACTAGCTTTCAAATGAAAAAAAAAAATCATAAAAATCGATTCACCAATTAAAAAGTTATAAACCTACAAGCACAAAAAATGCACTCGAATTAATAACCTTTATTTGAAGTCGGTTGTAAAAATACTTCCCACGTGGTAACCTAATCCCGTCTGTTCCTTTGTATGTATGTATGAATATAATGCATGTATGCTTAGATCTTTAAAACTACACAACGGATTTTGATGGGATTACATATATAATAAGATCTATTAAAATACTCCCGAATTTGACGCGTACGTAACCGCGGGCAAAACTAGTAAATAAAATATATTTACCTGCGAATCCCAAATATTATGTTCCCTTATCACAGATCACAGAACTTTAATGTTATTCACTAATTTAAAAACTCTTTAGATGATTAAAATGTCTTATTATCTTTTTGCTGACACGTACGCTTCTTTAGTATGTAAGTTCATGAAGTGGCCGTTTCGCGTATTTGACTCTGCTCTTATATGGAAATCATAGTTTTTTGTATGTAAAATATATTTAAATAAATTACCTGTGTATTATGCTATTTTCGATTGGATTATTGTAACGAATTATGCAGTGGCGTAGCTAGGGGGACCAGGGCCCTGGTGCATAGGGAAAGAATCGGGCTCTCCTCCCCTCTTTCCACCTTCCTCCCTTCAAAGCTGAGGTTAGAGGGCCCCCTGAACTCCGGGGCCCTGGTGCACTGCACCACCTGGCCCTGATAGCTACGCCACTGGAATTATGACAGCTGTCTTATCTAAAAATGCGATTTTTATCTAAAAATGGATTCCCGACTCTCGATTGTTCTTTTCTGTTGGTTTTGCTAATTTTTGATTCCTTGAAATTTTAACAGATTGACGTGATTCTTTTTATGCTTGATAAGTAATTATAGTCATTTGATTCCATTTTTGAATCTGTAGTGGTACTTCTCTCCCCAGGGTCTTCGGTAACCTTTTTTGTAGATTATCTTGGGATACTTATGACTGTTTCCATAACTACATGTGTAAATGATGGTTATAAGATTCCTCTGTCTATTAATAAAAAGCATATATATCTTCATATAAACTTTTTTAGTAATTGGAACAAAATCGCAGACGTTTCATTGGGCAATAACTTTGCACGGGTATAATAATATAACAAAGAAAGTGTATTTAACCCTTGAACGCATAGCTACTCTTTTTTTTATTTAAACTCGTCATATCTTTTGAATGGAATATCCGAATCAAATCATTTAAAAGGTGATATGAAGGTATTAAAGTGGTCTTAAATAATGATTTATTTATTATGATAAGGATCAATACCTAGGTACGAATAAAAAGCCTTTTCTAGCGGTAGTATTTTAATAATCCTTCTATCCTACTTCCTACTATCCTACTAATATTATAAATGCGAATGTTTGTAAGGATGTGTGTCTGTTTGTTGCTCTTTCACGCAAAAACTATTAAACCGATTGCAATGAAATTTGGTAGGTAGATAGCTGAACAACTGGAATAACAATAGGCAATATTTTATCCCGATATTCCTACGGGATACGGACTTACGCGGGTGAAACCGCGGAGCGCAACTAGTTTTTTATAATAGGACTCGTATAGTGACGTAAACACAAAAGATAGAGACATGCTGTCGTGACATTTTTTATAGTGTCCTGAAAAATTGTAATACATCATTTTATTCTATCATTAATAGTTTTCACAGTGCACGCGATTGAAGGAAGAGTTTTGTCTAATTTTATACACCTTGGGTTAGATTATTCAAGTTTTAGTAAGCATCCCTAATTTTTTTGATGTCACTCGAGAATAGTGAAGCTTGCTAACAGTGAAATAATTTTTTTAATCGGTCCAGTAGTTTCGGAGCCTTTTCATTTCAAACAAACAAACAAAAAATCAAATCTTTCCTCTTTATAATATTAGTATATTAGTATAGACTCTAATTTCGAAATGGCGATCGCCGTACAAGGTTTGTGACCCCACAAACTTGTAATTAAACGTCTACTACCCCCCCTCTGTACATCAAAAAATAAAATAAAATAGCGACCTCTGAGAAACGTACACTATGGCCTAAAAAGGGAACATTTCAATGAACTAATTATACAATTAGAGAACAAGGTTGAATTTTGTCACTTAAAAATTGCTGTTTTTTTGTATCTGGCCCGAATGACAATTACTTTTAAAATTGACCTATTGAACTTCTGAGGCGGTACAAAGTGCACTCATATAATTATGTTTCAAACCGCAATCAAATGGGTTAATCCGTTTTACAGCTAACATACATTTTGTACATACAAAACAAAAATATAATACAAATTTTATACAATTTTTCTTTCATCCGACGTTTCAGTGTTGTAAGTGAAAAACACATTTATTGTGGGAGTCGAGCACACTTCAGCACAAATTGGACCGGGTCCGGCGTGAAACAATAGTATGCTACTGTGTTTCGTTCGGAGGCCCATATCCTTTTCCTTACCCTTCCCAGTCCATTCCTTTATTCCTCTCGCCAATCCTTTCTTAATCCCTTCACAAATTAGTAAAATTAGTAATAAGTCGGCAATCCATTTGTAGAGGGGTAAGGTCTGCAATGGACCTTACGCCTCTCCTAATGTTCATGGGCGGTGGTAGCACTTACCATCAGGCGTCCCACCAGCTCCATTGCCGACTGTGACATAAAAAAATAATGAAATGTCAATTTCCAGTTCTCTAAAAAAAAAAAAAAAAATCGGACATAATGCAATAAAATTTAAAACTTGTATTAAAATGTATTAGTTCAGAGAACCTACTATAGGGAAAATGAAAACCCATGGAACGATGCCGCTCAAGCACCACAGGACAGTACTCTGGCATCATTAAATTGTATATAAATAATATGTATTTATATACAACTAGCTGCACCCGGCAAACGCTGTTCTGCCTTACTCTTATCATTTAGGGGTATGAAAAATAGATGTTGGCCGATTCTCATAGATACCGGATAAGCACAAAAAATTTCATCAAAATTGGTCAAGCCGTTTCGGAGGAGTATGGCAACGAAAACTGTGACACGAGAATTTTATATATATACAATAAACTCGTCATTGTTCACTCCGAGACAACCCGGAGAGAACAGGGACCTTCCCCAGGAGAACTAAGGACTGATGAAGATAAATACTGTTATGTTTTTAAACCCTTTTACTTTGACCGCCTCCTTGGTACAGTGGTTAACGCGTGAGCTTAGAGCCGAGGGGTCCTTGGTTCGATTCCCGGTGGGGACGCCAAAAAAATGTCTCGGTCTGGCAGGACACAGAAGGCTGATCACCTACTTATCCATAAAGAAAATCGATCAATGGGGACAGAGGAGTGATATCTAATTTTTTTTAAACCCTTATAAACAAAAACATATCTTTCTATCTTTTTCGACAATGTTAAAACGAGTAAATGCAAAAAGTTGCTAAAAAATTGCAAATTAGTAATTGCTTATGCGCATAAAAATACCGAATACATAATCCTTATCGTAGATTTAACACGTGATTAATTATATGAAGTTGCGTATTATATTTTTCAATTAACTTTAAATTGAGAATTTATGGTAATATACAATCTGTTGCATTTTAATAAAAAGGAACACTGGGAAAAAAAGGTGTGCGATTCACACACGATAGAAGTGACACTTCAGTAAATCGACAGAAGAATGAGATGAATACATATAAAATAGTATGTATATTTCTGTCTCATTCTTTGCCGGCTTCATTCTACACATTTTTGAATTTGTGTCTTTTATCTGTCCTTTTATCCGTTGCATCAGGTTTGAAATCACAACGATTCTAAAGAAGTTTCACTTCAATAATTGAAATTGATGTATAAGTAATATATGTATTAAAACAGTATGCTGTATCGAATCCCTTAATTTAATTCCCTATTCTTACCACTAGATGGCGTCTTGTCAAATGGAAACAATTATAAATAAAAAATCGTTAGTAAATTTTATATTCATATAGTATATTGCGTGTTGCGTATTATAAATAATAATTTAAATATAGTTGAAAAATCGCTTTAACGATAGTATCTTATAAATTGTGTCAATCGCTTTTATATAGAGTCGTACGTAAGAGAATGATTGAATCCTGGCTATGTAGGCTTGTAATTCTAATGTCATTAACATCTCCCTGTCACGTAAAACGTACCTACGTCATGAAATATTAAAAAATAATTTATAAACCAACACAATGGTTAACATGAAGAAAATCATGCGTGTCCAAAAATTTACAATTTGCACACATGTGTTGAAAAATGTAATAAATCAACCGAAGTGAAGTTGTTTTATAGGAAGTTTTTTAAGGTCACTCACTGTCTCTTTGATATGGATGGTACAGTATTAAGTAAGATTTATATTTATTCTACATATTTTTTGTTCTATTTGTGGTTTATTAGCTGCGCCCCGCGGATTCACCCGCGTAAGTCTGTATCCCGTAGGAATATCGGGAAAAAAAGTTGCCTATATGTAATTGGGGTACCACTGAAAATCAGAGCTGAGGCGTTAAGCCTCAGGTTTCCTGAGTGTTGGCACACACACATAATTGTTAAGTGTAGCCGTTAAATTTTCATTTTTTTTTGTTTTTCTGTTATTTTTGATTTATTATATGTCTGTGTCAAAATAAATGTTTTTCTTTCTTTCTTTCTTATTCCAGTTGTCCAGCTGTCTACGTACCAAATTCCACTGCATTATTACTCTTATTTATACTTTTCTATCTATTGTGTTGTGTACCTTGTTTCTTGAAATAAGTTATATTTTATTATATTCTTTTCGAAATTTAAATGGGACCACACGGGAGGACTCAGCTCTCAAATAAACGACAGTATCACCCAGTTCAAAGTTCTGAGGTAGTAAGCCCAAAAAATTTCAGTCGAATAATAAACAGAGAGAACTTCATCCTTTTTAAGTCGGATAAAAAGTCATCTTATGTACGTTCAGGAATTAAGCTCGACCCTTTTTTATTTATTACTAGTTTTTGACCGTGGCTTCGCACGCGTTAAATTCGGATTTGTATAATGGATGTTATCATACAATAAACCTTCCTTTTAAAACGGAACGGTTCACAGTTTTAAATATAATTTTAAACACTTATTATTGGCTCAGCAAATCCAGATTTAATGGTAGTTTAAGATTTTATATAACTTTATAACATAATTTTATTATTTATTTCCTAATGTGTATGAATATTAATGAATTATTATTATTATTCATTTTTTATTTAATGTATACGTAGCAATATTATTATCTTATATCATTATTTATTTATTAGCCCTTTATTTCAAGTAAAATGTGATCGTTTTAGTAAGTTTATTATGTCTTTTTTATTAATTTATTTATTTTTTTCTGTTACCCATTGCGTCGCCACTCGAAACCTTAGCTCATAAAGGGGACACTCAAAAACAGCGCTGTAAATGTTCTTAACATTGCAGCATAGGCTGAGTTGCCTCCTTTTTGTCTGGGTCGTTATGACAAACTCCTCATATCTGATGCTGGTCTTCTTCGTTTGTGTAATTTTATATAAATGTTGTGTAATTGTATCTATTTCTTGTTTTTTATTTATATAATTTCTATCATTGGCGTGTTGTGCTCTCCCTGATAAATAAATGTTTCTTTCTTTCTTTCTTTCTTTCTAAATCACTTTATCTATAAAAAAACTCATCAAAATCCGTTGTGTTATGAAAGGTCTAAGCATACATACGTACATAGGGACAGACGCGGGAAGCGACTTTGCTTTATACTATGTGGTGATTACTTTTAGAGTGGGGAAATCTAGCATTGGTACGCACAGCCCCCAGAGGAGAGTTCGTGGGCTGTGTCGGATTCCTACCGACTAAAACCCCACTGTGTCGTCGACTCGCTTTAGTGAAGGGGCCACGTGTGCTTGTGGGAATTCGTCCGCGACCAACTTAGCGTGACCCTGCCATAAATAATTTAAATCATTCCAGATTCCGAAGTAATGTACCATAAAATGATTAAGCAGATATGCGACAGATATAACAAGAAATACACGAACGATTTACAAGTCAAGGTAACGAGAAATTATTTTATTATTAATGGCGTATGTTTCTGCTCACGTTACCCAGTTCTTTATTCCCTCAATTCTTTTCTTTTCTCTTTTACAATCTCTTAAAAGAGGGCAGCGCATTTGTAGAGGCACTACCTCTATAATCTATGTTTCTTTTTTTTATGTCATAGCGGGCAACTGAGCTGGTGGTTCGCCTGATGGTAAGCGATCACCACCACCCATGAACATTCGCAAAGGTAGTGCCTCTGCGAATGCGCTGCCCGCTTTTAGTGGGTAAGGGAAAAGGAACGGATTCATGACAGGAAAGAAGGAATGGAGTGGGATGGGTGAGGAAAAGGAAACGGGCCTCCGTTCTCTCCTCCATGTGTATATAATACCGAATTTATCCGAATTACTTTCATAACTTGATGTATATTAACTTTCCCATGTCAACTCTTTAATTAACCGCGGTCAAGGGTAAGGACCAGGTTCTGATGATGATGATTATAAATGCGAAAGTAACCCCTCATGTTTGTTTGTATTTTCAACACGCCTAAATCTAATGATTCAGATGAAATGGATATAGTTCAAGACCCGAGAATGGACATGGGATAGTTTTTCTCCTGGCATTCCCAGGGAACGAGAAAATCGGGAAAAACGGGAAATATACTTGGAAAATCCTGGACTACGTGTCTTGCCGTTAAACGCGGTGGCAAATATTAAATGATGTATTTTGAGAAATTTTGAAAGAATAGAAAAAATTTTGATCACGAGGCAGGATGTATTTTATCAATTCAAAAGAGTTTCTCATGGAAGTCTAGTTGAATGAATAAATGTTTGAGTGTGTGTGCAGAAGTATAATTTTACGTATCATTTCCAGCTGTACGGAGAGACGGACAAGCAAATATCTGTCACTGTGGTTAAGGAGCTTAAATTGCCGATATCAGCTGACGAATTTGAAAATCATTTGAACAATATGGCGCAGAAACTGTTACCCAGTGCACCCTTGCAGAAAGGTAGGAGACTTGTATTATTAACCAACTTCAGAAAAAAGAGGTTCTCAATTCGTTTTTTTTCTGTTTGAGGTAAGAGGTAACTCTTTCGATTGGATGAACCGATATTTATGATTCCTTTCGTATTTGAAAGCTGATGCCTCCTGTGGAGTCACATTAATTCGATTAAGGTCTCACAATATGAAGGCGGCTCAGTGTTTTTGTTAAAATTTATTATTATGTTTTTATTTATATTGACACTCTTTTATTAGATTCGTATGTTTGTATCTAACCGACTCGTTTGGACTCGATTTTGACCCACATTAAACGAACCTGTACACACATTAAGGATTATTTATTTTATTGTCCTGAATACGATCGCAAGGATTTAAATAATTTCCTTATGCATTTTGTATAAGAGCATGTGAGACTATTCAGTCGATTCTATCATTAAATGCGAATTTAGTTTTAGTTTTTTAAAACTACATATAACTACATACTATAAAACAAAAACCCCTTCTCGCCGTCTGTGTGTCTGTATGATTTGATCTTTAAAATCGCGCAATAGGTTTTTTATTAATATTTAGAGCGATTCACGAGGAAGATTTTTAGAAACTGCATATTGGTTTTTTCTCTAATAATCATCTGTCTTTATTGTAGTGCCGATACGTAGTTAATCATAATAATTAATATTTATGAAACTATTAAATTAGTGCAATAATAAATCTTTATTAAACTATTATAATGGTACAATCATATTCATTGAAACTGGAGCCTGTGTTAGTGAAAACTGTGTACACACATTAAAAAAGGGTACATGGATGTGTATGTGCGTGTCTGTGTGTGCGTGCGTGCGTGTGTGTGTGTGTGTGTGTGTGTGTGTGTGCGTGTCTGTGTGTGTGTGCGTGTCTGTGTCTCTGTGTGTGTGTGTGTGTGTAAATACAGGTAATGTTTATACATTAGCTAGATATTATTATCTAGGTGCTGAAAGACTGCTAACTCACCTACACGACCATAAGATACCGATGGCGCTAGCCACCAACTCGACGGAGCAAGCGGTGCGGCTGCACGCCACCGCCAGGCCGAAGCTCTTTGGTTTATTCCATCATAAGGTTTGTTATTATTGTTGTTATTTAAACAGAGAAAAGAAAGTTATTTATTTGTGTGATAACGGGCAACTGAGCTGGTGGTTTACCTGATGGTAAGCACCACCTAACATCACCACCGCCCGTGAACAGAGCAGAGGTACCTCTGCGGATAGGTTGCCCGCTTTTAACGGGTAAGGGTAAAAGAAAGGATTGGCGATTGGAAAGGAGGAATGGTCTGGGTCAGGTGAGAAAAAGGAATCCGGCTCCCCCACTCACCGTACGAAACAACACACAGTAGCATGCTAATATATCACGCCGGTCTTCTGTGGGGGTGTGGTACTTCTCCGGTGCTTGTTGGCCTAATTCGTGCCGAAGCGTGCTCGACTACCACCTTAGATGTATGAAAAAATCATTTACAAGCACCTGCAACAGTTAGCACTTATAAAAACTTAAAAATTAATATTAATAATGCTTAGTTACATTCATTTATTCAAATTTTGAATTAATATATGTGTCGTTTTCTTTTTTCAATCTTATTTTTCTTGCATATATATCGTGATGATTCTTTAATCATGCTCTTGGTACATAATCCATTGTTTTTTGGTCCCTTCTTCTCTATATATACAGGTAAGCGTAACAGACTCCCAAGTTGTCCGGGGTAAACCACACCCAGATATCTATCTGGTGGCCGCAGCCAGGTTCCCGGATAAGCCGAAGCCGAAACAGGTGAACATTGTTACTGTTTCATCACTATCACCGATTTGTCTTAGATATTTCTAGAGTAGGGTGATCAATAATTTTGAAATTTTGAGACTGAACATAAAGCTATTTAAGTACTGTTGACTAGCGGTAGCGGCCTAAAGCCTCCTCAATAAATCTATCTATCCCTCAAAAAATTTTTAAAATTTTTAAAATCGCAATTTGTATCTCGACTCCAATTGAATATATACAAAGACCATTAATAAGATACCAACTCTCAATAGTGTCTGGTGTTCGAAGACTCCACAGTCGGCGTGTTAGCAGCGAAGGAAGCTGGAATGCAGGTTTGTTTTTTTTATCCTGATATCATCATTCAGATTCACATCATACAGATGACCGTCTCCTTGGTACAGTGGTTAACGCGTGAGCGCAGAACCGAGGGGTCCTGGGTTCAATTCCCGGTGGGGACGTACAAAAAAAAAATGTCTCGTTCTGGCAGGACACAGAAGGCTGATCACCTACTTGTCCAGAAAGAAAATCGATCAGTGAAACAGATATACATCATCTGCCCCGTACCCCACTAGGGGACACGAGACTTCACTTTTATCATTCAGATAGTTACATAAAAAAGCTTTCTATTGAGATGGATGGCCAATTTAGAAAGAATTGCAGTTTTCCAAAATCTAGGTTACAAATAATAAGTTATTTATAAAGTACTTGATTTGATGAAATCTAGACTGACGTTGGGACTAACTTAAATAAGGCATACTAAATAACTATAATGTCTCAGGTTGTAATGATCCCGGATGCACGTCTTGACCGCGAGCAAACCCGGCAGGCGACACTTGTCGTGAAATCTTTGCTAGACTTTAAGCCAGAGATGTTTGGTTTACCGCCTTTTGATGAAACTCCCGCCCGATCCAGTCAATATCTTGAGAAGAATAATGATTAATAGGTTCTGATGTTATCGCGCTCTCGCTTCGCTTCGCCTTCGCCAGTGTAAATAGAGGGATTTAAAGATATATGTTACTGACATATAAACAACAATCCCGATAGATTTGAGACAGTTTTAAATTAATTAATTACCTTAGTAAATAAATCGTTGTCAAATGCTTTACCATATATTTGGCATTGTATTTATTTATTTCTGTATATTTGCATTGGCGTATGTTTGGGAATAAATATGATTTAATCGTGTTGGGTATTTTATTTCAAACTCAAGAATGCTTAATAGTTTGTGAAGTGAATCTGTGCAACATATGGGAGTCGAGCACGCTTCGGCACGAATTGGGCCAGCTCGCACCGCGGAAGTTATACACCATCACAGAAGACCGACGTGGAATAGCAGCATGCTACTGAGTTTTGTTCGGTGAAGGGGGGGGGGGGGGGGGGGGGGGGGGGGGGCCGGAGGCTAATATTCTTTTCCTTTGAAAAGACTGGGATGGGTAAGGAAATGGTAAGGACTGGGATGGGGACGAGAGGAATCTTTATTCCTCTCGTCAATGCTTTGGTAATCCGTTCCCAATTTGAAGTCAACAATCCATTTGTAGAGGCTTAAGGTGTGCAATCGACCTTACGCCTCTCCAAATGTTCATAGGCAGTGGTAGCGCTTACCGTCGGGTGACCCACCAGCTCCATTGCCGACATTGACATAAAAAAGGGTTTAATGCAGAAACTATTAGGATTTTTCACTTTTTTTAACAATTTGGAAAGAGGAAAGTATGTGACCAGACATCTGTTTTCTGTCAGACCATGACCTTATATATGCGCTGAAAGAATCTTTCAAATCGGACCATTAGTTCCTCAGATTATGTGCGTTCAAACAAACAAACTCTAAGCTTTATTATATTATACTAATATAATAAAGCTAAGAGTATATAAATATCCTGTAAAAATGAAACACTAAAAACTGCTTTACACTTTATTAGAACCAAACCCAGTGTTACAAATCACATATTTTTACATTAACGCTACCAAGGTACGAATTAGGAATATATTAATTTATATTTATACATATTTACATATTGTATATATATTTATAACTTTACAAACTAAATTGTGAATTTTTCAAACTCAAGGTGACACAAAAAGCTAATTATATTACAAAGGTTACCCTTCACGAATTAGGCTGAGCCAAAAACGTTGAATTATTTAATATATATACGTCCCTTTCCCTCCTACCAAACAGTTTAGCGTGCCATCTCTTTTCTTAAAATGCACGTGTATGTTTTTAAATCGCCAAATAAGCTATCTGTCTCTTTCATATAGTTGAAATAAAAATGAGACGAATATACTTTACAGTTCATTTTATTTAGGCGCAGTTTAACGACTTTCTGATAAAGTACAGATCAGATACAGATACAGATCTAGCACCTGACATATATTTTTATACATTATTTCTCATTTTAACCGACAGATAAGCTAAAAAAAATCTAGAATATTTTCTTATTAAATAAATTAACTTTTAAAATAATATCTTTGTACAAGAACAATAAGAGAATACATATAAATAAAAAAAAATATAATAAACAATTAAAAACACGATGGCAATACAAATTTGGTGATGTCTATTAGAATAAATTCTTAGCCAAATAGTATTAAGTACCCTAATCTATTTGTATAGCTATCTCTTTTTAACATACAGATTTACAGTTTGCTAGAGCGAGAAAACCTACTCATATGATTTGCAATCAATTTGAAATCAACCCATCTCGCTCTAACAAACTATTATGAGAGAAAGAGATATATAGAGAAAAATGCAAAAAAAAAATACAAAAAATTTCATCGAGATATTTAAAATGATAGAACGCTCAAAGGAGTTTTTTTCGAATTAAACAGTGGCTCAGCGACTCTTCAGTCGTTTTTCGTCAATTATATACAACAGATAACCGTTACATATGAGGCAAGATAAAATATCGACTAATCATTATCAGGTTTTAGCACCAAAGGACATTGTAACCTAGATAGGGAGCTATTCAGTGCTTGTTAGGTGCCTAGACTGATTGACAGTATTCTAGATTCTAAATAACTATAATATTAGGATGTGTTTCGCAGGACTCAAATTACAAACAACTGTGACGCGAGTTTCATGTCTTCAGATATCTTCTAGCATAACTAGAAATGGTTTAAAATTAATAAAAATGCGTTTAGCTCCCCAACTATCATAACATATAACGTATACAGTATATATACCATTCTTTTACTTCGTAAAATGAGAGAAAGTGGATAGAAACAGTTTGTTTCATATTTAATATATTTATTTTTATGTATTTTTTTAATTATAGTTATGGTTGAGTTTAGCAATGGAGATATAAGAGACAGGGAAATGGATTTCTTCTCACCAAAAATACAAAGGAAAAAAATGGTAATACATATTATAGAATATAATATTTTATTTAAAGTTGATATAATTTATTACATTAAAATGAACTAGGAGTAAGTTTTATTAAGAATTAAATTCGTTTTATTTTTCATTTATTTACAAAGAAATAAAGGTTATTTAGTATTGTCAATGGAAAACAACCCAGACTCGGAAACAGCTATGAAATAAGTGCGTACCATATAAAGAAACGCCACATGAAAGCCCATGATATATGTTACTATTTCACGCGAAAACAGCTAATCGAATCTGTATGGAATTTGGTACAAAGATAGATTATAGACTGAATTAGTACATAGGCTACGTTTTAACCGGGTACCACGCAAGTAACGGCGGGGGTTACAGCTAGTATAAAATAAACTGAACGCACAAAGCATTATCAAAATGACCAATATTAGAAATTATTTATGCTGAATTCAATGAATTTAATAAATTCAATGAATTTATATTTAAAATTTTTGATCATATACCAACTTTAATAATAATATGCTATAAATGTATACCATGAATTGGTATAAATCTGACCTTACTCCCAGTTCCACGTTTATAGAACACTTAATTAATTAATATCAATATTTATTTTACATTTTAATTTAAATCTAGTAAACGATATACATTTAGAACTAGAGATTTTACAATTTTTTCTCTTTTTGTGCAGTCCCCAGACATAGTCTGATTGTTAGGCACTTAGCATCCCCGAACGTCGGATAACTGAGACGCTCAAATGAAAATGTTCGTTCAAAAACGAATCACATTTTTCCTTTGTAAAACAAATAAACTGCTTTCATTTTAAAACCGATTAAAATATTCAAAGACCCGATTCTTTAAACAAAACAATTTATTTTTTATTTCTTTTATTTTCATTTGGTTCCATATACATATGACAAATGACATTTATATTTTAATATAATATGTAGTTACAAAAAACTGTTCAATTTATTCCTTAAAAATAACTTCAATAAAATAACATTCAACAGTTATATTATAACGTCGGTTATTTCACAGTAATAACCGGTTTTATACCAATTTTATAATAACTACCACATAACATAGTATCGTCTTTTATTATCCCAGAACAAAAATAATTGAATACGAAGCTCTCTTCGAGTTTGCACTATTTTCTCTTATGGCACTCATACGAGTTAGAAAGAGACAGCTATATTTCCACTAGTTGACATACATATAGTCATCACTTTCTAACTCTATTTCAGTTACATATGTGAAAACAGTACAAACAGGTTTTCATCAATGACATTTGAATAGTTTTTATAGCTTAAGTCACTGTGTTTATTACATAAACTTCAGTGACAGAGACAGCAATATGTTGACAACTTGCATCTCTCGGTTACAATTTATGTATTTATTAATTACTCTTCTTTTGAAGTTGTATGAAAACTATACGTACATAGAAAAACCTAATAATAATAATAATAATATATTATAAATATTTCTATTGCACATACATCCAAAACGCACATAAAATAACACCCTGTTTCGACCTAGGTGTTGCCAGGTCAATAAAATTTAAACACTTGGCCATTTTTACAGTTAAATGGTTGAAATAAAAAAAAATATTTACGTGATTATTACGATGCGATGTAATAATATGTTGGTTTACGAAGCAGATAGAAGTATAGTATTTTCTTGTGTTTGATTTTACGCGAGCATTATACATTTAGAAATTAAAAAATTTTAAACGCGATTTATTCATTATATTATTAACCCGACGTTTCGAACACTTTACAGCGAGCGTGGTCACGGTGAGGTCAAGAGAAGACAGTCCCCAATGAATAAATCGCGTTTAAAATCCGTTAAAAAGTTTTTAATTTCTAAACGGATACAAGTAGTTGAGAAGTAACTAAGATTTAAAATTCATACGAGGAGTTAAGCGGAGCCTGTACTGATTAGTATGGAAGCTATTTCACAAACACACATGAAACATAATCCAAAAACTACCTACATATTTCACATCTACATATACACACACAATATTATAAAAGGAAACTTTATTTTAGTATGTTTGTAACGTTTTCACGCAAAAACTGCTGCAGCGATTTCAAAAATTCTTACGCCATTGGAGAGTTGCAACTTCACCGAGTGTCACAGGCTATATATATACTGTGAGCGAAGCCAGAGCAAACAGCTAGTATTAATTCTGTACAGTGAATAAAAAAATGGTTGCCTGTAAAGTCGGTTTTACGGGCGAAGATTTTACGTGACAACGTCTTTTTCTCGGTAGAATATTTATTGATATGAATATTATTAAATTGCACAATAGGAACAAGGAATTGAATGAAAATAAGAATTGCACAAATTTTAACTATAGAAAATATTATTTGTTTACTAAAAAGACAGAGACAGAGACACAAGCACGCGCCGATTCAATGCGCCTAATTCTCTAGTGCTGCGCGCGCGGCGGACCGATCATAGTTCGGTGACTCATCGTAACGTTACACTTTTTCATAAGTGCCTCCGAGCCGCAACCTAATTTAAGACGTTGTCACGTCAAAAACCTTAGGAAAAAGGTCTTTATACAATCTGTCGTCACTGATCCTTTGATAAGTGGACAAAGTTTGAATTAAATCTGTTTTTATCTATAATTAATTCAAGTCAGTATTTTAATCTGTCCTTTTCGAGTGGTTCAAAATCTAGTCTAAAGTAGTTCGGGTCACAAACAGAGGCGATAATGAATTCAAATAATCTTAGCATCAATATCAGCAAAAAAGGGGTGCCGTGGCTAGATCACACCTTCAACTAATACTGGTACTAATTTAAGTCTAGATCTCTTAGTCATTAGCACCTATAAAAAGACTTTTGAAAATTAAAAAAAAAAAATGTATAATTTTAAAGATGTGACGTTTTCAAATAAACCCTTTCGGATATTATAAATGTGAATGTGTGCTTGTTTATTTGTCTGTCTGTCTTTAATTTACGTCGTAACGAAGAGGCTTACGGTATGATTTTAGTGCCTGGAGATGGTGATTAAATTAGATGGACCGATGTATGTATGTTTGTTACTTTATCACGCGAAAACAACTCAACGCATCGGTATGAAATTTGATACACAGATAGATTATAGTCTGGATTAGCACATAGGCAACTTTTTACCCGGGTACCCCGCGAGTGACGCCTCGGATCACAGCTAGTACTGGTATATATTAAAAAGGAATATCATATATTCATATATTTATATTTATTATATACGTAGTATGTCTATGTAAAATTCACAGTACAAACATTCCTTCTTTCCTCTTTGTCGGTAAACCACAAAAGGAAACATAGATAGAGGTAGTCTACCTCTGATCAGAAACGTTAGAAAGAGAGGAAAATTCACGGTAACCTATCTATCTCTCTCTTTCTATCTCTATATCTCTCTCTCTCTCTCTCTCTCTCTCTCTATACTGACGCAACAAATCATCAAATTATGCCATCCACTTACTACGTTTTCTTCTAACTGCGCATGCGCAATAGTGACAAATGGGATACCGATATCTTCCTTCCCTTTCTAACTGAGGGAATTATCTGTTTATAATCATAATAATATATCCTGAACAGAACCTAAGGCTGAACGTAATTGAATACAAGATTTAATCTATAATAGAATTAAGTGCATATTGTTGTCAACAATCAACTATCGCTCTTATGTACCACAACACACGGTTGCTTTTAAATTGATCTAAGCTAACATCTAGGCTTTTAGGCTTCTAGGCTATCTAGGCTTACTTTTAGCTTTACTTATTCCAATGAGAGAAAATGATGGCGAAGATATAGCTGTATTTTTCCCACACTGGAATAAGTACTGCTTTAAGGCGTCAGGCTTACTCCCCAGAACTGCTAAACTCTATGTAATGAATATATAAAAGAATCAGTGTAGTTCAATTTCACTAAGCCTTTGGTGAGATAATTTTGTAAGATTTTTGATGTTTTTAAGTTTTTTCTTCTTAGCCTACATAACAGGAATTTGAAGTAAATCCCGGTAGAGGCAAGTTTTAAATAGAATTTTAAATTTTCTATACAGCCGCATTTTAATTTAGTTTTTTTTTTTTGAGAATTTAAAATGTGAGTTTCTTTGTTTAGATATTTGTCCGTCAATCACGCTGAAACTACTGAACGGATTTTGATGAAATCTGATATACGGACAGGGTATGAGCTAACTCGGGTGCTAGGATACTTTTTATCCCGATTAAATGTTCCCTTGGAATAAAACAGGAATCTTGCTATCCGGGCGGTCTATAAACAAATAAGGAACAATTTTCCGGTCAAAAACGGATATTCCGGTTTTCGGTCACTTAAATATAGCTTCTGATGTAACAATCACGTAAATTATGAAATAAACTAGGAATTTACATACATTCTAAATACCATTATCCCCCTTCGTCAAGTATCCGATTGTGTGATGTACTTTTTAACATTTAAATCGCGTTTTATTTCCAAATCCGATATAAATCCGTTAAATTTGACATTACCTCCCGAATGGACATCTGATGTATCCATACCTATGATTAAACCATCAACAATACGACATTTTTTAATATTCGGTCCGTCTTCATTATTAAAACCATTAATTTTAATATTACCCGAAATATCATTTTCAAATGTTTCCACTTTTTCTGATTTAGTTTTTATTTTGTATGTATTTTTATTTTCTTCGATAACATCATTATTACCTTGCGTTAGATTCATGGCTCTTTTATCTGATAACGCATCTGCTTCAATAACTGCATCTTTCTCTTCCACATTCATATCTTCTTGTATGTTATCCTTCTCCAATTGTCCATTTTGAGGCCTATCGTTTGAATCCAATTGTGTTATATCTATCTCGCTTCCACTAACAGCACTTTCAAGTTCAGCACCATCTCTCTGTCCCTGTTCCTCTTCACCTACATTGTTATTTGCGCCATTTCCTTCTAGAACATCACCGACACTTTTGTTTTCTTCTTCCATCAGCCTCTGTTCTTCGAGCGCTTTCTTTTCAGCCAACTCCTTGCGTTTCTGCGCGTTCCACCACGGCATGAACGTTTGGAACACGACCCGCGAGCGGTGCTGCGGCTTCAGCACCCACGATATCGCCATTTCGACGTCTGCAATACTGTAATTTTAAGCGTATACAGTATTATTATGTGAAATGTTTGTACCGAAACCGGTTGAATTGAGTTTGAAATTTTATAAGCGAATTATTTTTTTAGTTCACGTACTACATAAATCTAACATTTCTTAGTTATATAGTAGGGTTTTCTACTATTAATTTAATTGCTTCTATTCACATTTTATCTTGTGTTTTAATTGTTTAATTACTTATTACATATACAATCATTGGCACGACTAAAAACAAAAGAGAATGCTACTGTACAAATATTTTGAAACCAAATGTATATTTAGAGACACAGGTACATACATGGCTTCCCCGGCTTGGCCCGGGTCTATCTTTTATCGTAGTTGAAATAATATGAAGTACTTTGTTTTGCTAAGATGGAACAACAAACTGTACATGGTGTGCAAATTTAATCAAAATGGGTTGAATAGTTTAGGGAGTCCATCGCGGACAAACAACGTGACACGTAGTATTTTCTTGTGTTTGGTTTCACGCGAGTATTATACATTTAGAAATTAAAAACTTTTCAACGGATTTTAAACGCGATTTATTCATTATATTATTAACCCGACGTTTCGAACACTTTACAGCGAGCGTGGTCTGGTCGTGGTCAGTCTCCCCGTGACCACGCTCGCTGTAAAGTGTTCGAAACGTCGGGTTAATAATATAATGAATAAATCGCGTTTAAAATCCGTTGAAAAGTTTTTAATTTCTAAACGTGACACGTAATTTATTTATATTGAGACTTGCAGGTTTACAAATATTATGGTCCAGACAATCCAAGAAACTTTCAGATTTTCTAGAAATTACCAGCTTGCCTTGCCGGCTCTTCTCCGTAGAAACTTTTCGAACTGCTCTTTTTATTGTTATTGGTATAATAAAGTGTGTATTGAATTCAACTTACCGGCGTTTAAACCGCTCGCGGTCAAGCGCGTGCCGCTCCCAGTGGCCGGCTCGCGCTTGGCGCGCGGCGAACGCCCACACGCGCATCACGTGGACTTTCGGGGGGTGGGGGGAGAAATGCACCTGGAATTTGGGCAAAAACGAACTTGTAATACATAAATTCAATGATAAATATAACGAAACAATTCTATTAATATTCTTCATCTATTCATTTAGTCACATATATGACTAATAGCCCAGGTCATATTTTATTTCGACAAATACAATAATTTATGTACTAGCGGTCCGCCCCCGCTTGGTCCGTGGTACATAATATATAGCTTATAGCCTTCCTCAATAAATGGGCTGTCTTACACTGAAATAATTTTTCAACTCGGAGCAGTAGTTCCTGAGATTAGTGCGTTCAAACAAACAAATTCTTAATAATATAAGTATAGACATATATTTTATACTGTAAAACCATAAATATTTCCATGTTAGTTTTTATATAAATTCAGTAAATGATGATTTGGCAACATCACTAACATAGTATGAAACAAAGTCGCTTCTCGTATCGCGTCCCTATGTACGCATGGATGCTTACAACAGCGCAACCGTTTTTGATGCGGGTTTTATTCAACAGATAGAGAGATTTGAGTGGACGGTGTATGTGTATATCAAAGTGTGTATAGGATTATTAGGATTAGTAGGATAACTATCAACAAAAATTCTTCATAGAATCATAATATGTGTGACGTCAACCACGGGCCACGTCTACCCATTGCGCATCACGCGATCGTGACTGAGTCAGCGTCAGCGTGACGTCACACGATGACCGCCCGCCCGCCTCGTCATTGCGTTGACTCAACGAGCGACGACCTTAGACGGTATTTTGGGAATTCAGTATTGCACATATAGCTTATAGTATACTGAACTGAACCCTCATAGGAGTCCCGTGTCCAAGCAGTGGGAACATATATGACTGATGATGATGATGATGATGATGATGATGATGATAATGATACATACCTTAAGAGAGCGTCCATAAATTACGTGAGGTGTTTAAGGGGGCGAGGGGGTCGAGTAAAACTTTCGAAATCTCTTTTGGGGGAGAGGGGGAGGGGGTTTATAAATATTACTTTTTTTTTTAACCGTAACATCCTGAAAAATGTCTCACGTAATTTATGGACGCCCCCCGGCCTACATTGTTTTTTTTTTTTGGTCAACAGTACACCCAACAATCTGAAAACAATGCCGCTGTAAAGCAAAATCGCTTCCCGCGTCTTTCCTTCCCTATGTATGTATGTATGCTTGGATCTTTAAAACTACACAACGGATTTCGATGGGGTTTCTCCGTCAACTGTCGCCCAACAAATGTTTCACGACAACACCGTGGTCATGCGGTCAAGCGAGTGGTTACCCTCGGGGATCGGAGCGAAGCGTTTTTTTTTTGGTGGCCTTCATGTGGAATCCCTCGAGGGCCCCTCAATCTTACGCTCACGCATTTGTCATCGAATTAAATAGACGGAGCGTCGGCGGCTCAGTGGTTAGGATCTCGGATTAAAACGCGAACAGACGGTGCTTCGAGATTTTTTTTTAATATAGATTATTATTAATATAATATGTAGCACGTGCGAAGCTGGTGCCAACAGCTAGTCCTACTAATATTATAGATGCAAATGTTTGTGAGGATGGATGTATGTGTATGTGTCCGTTTGTTGCTCTATCACGCAAAAAACTACTGAACCGATTGCAATTAAATTTAGTACGTAGATAGCTGAACAATTGGAATAACACATAGTCAACTTTTTATCCCGATATTCCTACGGGATACAAACTTACGCGGGTGAAACCGCGGGGCGCAGCTAGTGTATAATATAGCACAATTACAATCACAAATATCATTTATATTCGTTAACACTTAATTTACATATAATATATATATATATATATATATATATATATATATATATATATATATATATATATATATATATATATATATATATATATATATATATATATATATATATATATATATATATATATATATATAATATATTATAAAGCTGAAGAGTTTGTTTGTTTGTTTGAACGCACTAATCTCAGGAACTACTGGTACAATTTGAAAAATTCTATCAGTGTTAGATAGCCCGTTTATTGAGAAAGGCTACATATGTACCACGGACAAAGTCGGTGCGGGCCGCTAGTATTAAATACATTTGATCAGCGCTAATGTAGCGAGGGTGTTTAATATCTGGCTACCCGCCAAATGGGCTAAAATCATTTTATATTTCAGTACATATATATTAAAATTTATGTATGTTAATTGATGTAGTAACGTTTTGTATATTAAATTAGAATGAAATTATTTCAATTTGTAAAGTAAAAAACTTTTCTTTATTTTAAAGCTACGTTATGCCTCCCGTGTGGTCCCACTTCGATTGTTGTTTTGTTTTGTCACAATGTCAGATACCGTACTCCTCCGAAACGGTTGGACCGATTCTCATGAAATTGTGTGTGCATATCGGGTAGGTCTGAGAAACGGCCAACATACGATAACGAGCAAGGCGGTACAGCGTTTGCCGAGTCAGCTTGTAAATATAAAAATAAAAAATGAATCGATAAATGTGTCGCTAAGTAAAACTCGAGAACTGCTCTACCAATTCGGATTTTTTTTTTGTATTGTTCTATTAAGACTCAAGAAATGTTTTTTTTATTTATTTATGTCATATGTCATGGCAACTGAGCTGGTGGTTCGTCTGATGTTAAGCGATCACCGCCACCCACAAACATTCGGAGAGGTAGTGCCTCTGCGAATGCGCTGCCCGCTTTTAAGCGGCAAGAAGATAAAGAAATTACTGACGACTGGAAAGAAGGAATGGACTGGTAGAGCGGAGGAAAAGTAAATGGAACATATTATGGAGAGAACCAGTGGTGAGAACCTCGGACTACAAAATCGACAAGTCGGAGTTAGAGACCGGGCGAGCGTGCAGGAAATAAATTGATTTTTCAATTTATCTGCGCATGCGGATAACATCACCACTGCTTAAAACGGTGAAGGAAAACATCGTGAAGAAACAGGCATGTCCGAGAATCAAAAGTTCGACGACATGTGACATCTGCCAAGGCCAGCGTGGTGGATTATGGCCTGAACCCTCATAGGAGGCCTGTGTCCCAGCAGTGGGAAAAAAATATATGGGCTGATGATGATGATGATGATGGTGATGATGATGATGATGATGGAGAGAAGAAATGTACCACGGGCGACGCCGGGGCGGACCGCTAGCGAGCTGTTCATTCACCATGGCCGCTGGCGAAGCCGCGCTAATAGAATTATTTCGTCACACCGTCCGCGTGGACACAACGCCTCGTGTTATGAAAGCTAATGCACTATAAATTCACCTTATCTCATGTTTTGTCGTTTCGAAATATAACTCTGAATACGTGAGAAATACATAATATATAATATCGTTTGAAACATATGGTGTTTTGCAATGGATTTCTTCATGTATTAAATAGCTAACTTTTCTAATTAAAACTAAATAAAGATTTACGAAATGGCGGAACCAATCAAATCAAATCAAATTTATTTATTACTAACTTTTGCCCGCGGCTTCGAACGCGTAAAATTCGAAGTAGTTTAATAGACATTGATGTTATCCCGCCACAGTAATCGAAATTCTTCTACTCTTTCGGTTTTAAGTGCCTTAGGCATTATATTTAACAAATTACACAACTATTAATTACATTATCATAATCATGAATCCAAATATAACTCAAAACCCCAACCCCCCAGGCAAAACAGATTCAATTTTTTTGATGTCTCCGCTTGGACTAGGATAACTACCTAGTCTTGCCATAAATATTGTAATAAAGAAAAAAGAAAATTGTTAACTGCAAATAACATTTATTACTTT
>NW_024045131.1:3688042-3726533 GCF_012273895.1 Zerene cesonia | reverse complement strand
CCACGCGTCCGCGCTAAGATGCAGTAGACCTTCAGGCTACCATCGAGAATTAAAACACAAAAAAAGGGGATATATCTATCGGTACTTCACCCCAACAGATACAGTATAACTTTAACTTATTAAAGTTGCTAGTACCGTCCAAGAACAAGTTCCGTTTAATACACACGACGACGACCTTCCACGTCGCGAGCGGTAAAGGTCGTACGATAATAATATCGTGATTGGAATTTACATTATCGTTCAGCGGAGGTACTTCTAGAAATTATTGCAATAAACAATGAATCTATTGTACTGTCCGTGTTTACATATTGTATCAGCGATGAAGTGTTTATTTATTATCATAAGAATTTAACACGATTCAACATACTACCTACTCATTCCTACTAATCCTACCAATATTATAAAGGCGAAAGTTCCCGTATGTATGTACGCTTAGATCTGTAAAACTACACAACATATTTTGAGGGGATTTTTTTTAACAGATAAATTGATTCAAGGGGAAGGTCTATCTATACTTGTTATAACATCTATTAAACTACACCGAATTTAACGCTGGCGAAGTCTAGTTCCTGATAAAAATAATTAATGTATAAAATATAATTTACAATAAATATTTTTCACCATATGGTAACGCATAAACCACAAACGCGGCGAGTGCTTGATATTAAATTAAATACTGAAGCAATATTAAAAAAAGCGAAAAAAAATTATATTATGATTTTTATATGTTTGTTCGTTTCAAGTGAAGTCAAAAACTGCTCGATCCCTCGTATATATAAAGTGAGCAACATGGGCTCCGTACCCTAGGGTAGAATGGCGACATATTAAAAAAAAACCTTCCTTTTTGAAATCGGTTCAGTACATTCCATACACGTTTATTAAATTTCCATCCATTAAGCCTCTTACAGATGCTATTCTTATTTGTATAATTAGGCAAGAAGATTATTGGTATACAAACAGTGACATTCTTATGACTTCCTTAATACTCTTGTAATAGAATACATGTTATATATTATACAAGCTGATTCGCCCCAGCTTCGCCCGTAATACATATTATATAGCCTATTAGCTGGGCCCCGCGGTTTCGCCCACGAAAATCCGTATCCCGTAGGAATATCGGGATAATATGTAGCCGATATGTTATTCCAGTTGTCCAGCTGTCCAGTTGTCTACCTTATTGCATTGCAATACAGATTCTATTATTATATCGACACCTATAACAATAAGTTTATTTGGATTTTGATAAAATTCGGTATGGTAGCTGACCTGGATGATAGGATACATTTTATCCCGATTAAATGCTCCCATGGGATAAAACAGGAATCATGATATCCGGGTGGAGCCGGGATGAGCGTCTGGTATTAAGATAAACTCATAAACTTAAGGCCTTTATATTTAGGGGGCAGGGGAGGCGGATTGTACCCCAAAAAATAACCTCCAGCACAGGTTTCGAAGTATAAAAAAAATGTATACAACCTAATCAAAAGCAATTGAACATACACAAAACTAATTAATAGATTACGGTCAAGCCATTTGAGAGGAATTAGGTTACATACACTGTGACACGTATTATTTTATATATGTAACTAGCATACCCGGCAATAATTAAAAATATTAAGATTATAAACTATTGGGATAATTAATAAAAAAAAACTAGCCTATATATCTTAAGTTGGATCGAATTAAACATAAAATGCCAAATTTCATCAAAATAGCTTGAGTTGATGAAGAGTTCATTGGGAACATACATCATGACACTGGATGTATCTATCTTTAATATATAAAATTCTCGTGTCACAGTTTTCGTTGCCATACTCCTCCGAAACGGCTTGGCCGATTCCTCTGAAATTTGGTAAGCATATTGGGTAGGTCTGAGAATCGGCCAACATCTATTTTTTATCCCGATATTCCTACGGGATACGGACTTACGCGGGTGAAACCGCGGGGCGCAGCTAGTATAAATATATATATATGAAATACTAATGTATTGTTGTGTTTAAAGAGTTATAACAATGCATGATTGTCTTACAAACAATATAAAATTATTTGTGATACATGTCCAAACACATCTACACAAATCATATCCTACTAATATTATAAACGCGAAAGTTTGTAAGTATGGATGGATGTATTTATGTATGGATGTTTGTTACTCTTTCACGCAAAAACTACTGAACCGATCGCAATGAAATTTGGTACGTAGATGGTTGGACAACTAGAAAACACATAGGCAACTTTTTTAATCCCGGAATTCCTACGGGTTGAAATACGCGGGTGAAACCGAGGGGCGCTGTTAGTTACATATAAGAGAGGAAGCTTCGATTTTTTTTTATGTCATAGCGGAATTTTTATACTTCTTTAATTAACTTATTTATTTTTTATGCCATAAGCGGGCAACTGATCTGATGGTTCGCTTGATGGTAAGCGATCCCCACCGACCATGAAAAGAGCAGAGGTAGTGCCTCCGCGGATGCGCTGCCCGCTTTTAAGTGTAAGAATAAACTGGAAAGGGGAAAAGGAAACGAACCTCAGACCTGAATATTATTTTCAACAAAAACTAAAAAGCCTTCAAATTGTCTAAAAACTAGATAGCTTTCAAATAAAACAACGAATCATCAAAATCGATACAGCCTATAAACATAAAAATTTACGACGTACCAAACACCAAAAGTAGTCAAATTGAGATTCACCTCCTTTTTAGAAGTCGGTTAAAAAGTAAACACAACCGATGTTGATACTTTTTCTACTAACAGCAAGGTATGTAGTTTGCTCCAAATCAGGCTAAACAGGCAGCATAATCCCTTAGACAAGTTAGTGAGGGGACAAGTGAAGGGGATCAAGGCCCCCAGCAATATTATCACCGCCAATAATTCTAGAAACATCTATAAAATCCCGAATTCAAGTTAATAATTAAATTATTATCTATTCACTAACTGAGGGATGCAGTGTTCTTTATATGAGGGCAATTTTATTTAACAGCTTTCTTATCATGACCAAACCAACTACCTCTGGAGTAATAATGAAGGTCACTGACCATAGTGATTGGGGGTCATTGAATAAAATCAATTTACTTAACATTTGTATTATTTTATCTTAATTGCTTTAACTTAGGGTTGCCCCCTTTTTTAATCCTACTATCCTACTAATATTATATTATATAATAATATTATAATTGCGAAAGTTTATAAGGATGTGTGTGTGTTTGTTGCCCTTTCACGCAAAAACTACTGAACCGATTTCAATGAAATTAGGTACGTATACAGCTGAACGACTGGAATAACACATAGGCAACTTTTTATCCCGATATTCCTACGCGATACTGACTTACGCGAGTGAAACCGCGGGGCGCAGCTAGTACTTCTATAAGCCTTGTTGAGTGTCTGAGTAAGTATCAAATTAAAATTGCTTTTATGTGTCAACAGGTCAGTATTTGACCCCAAGGACGGGCAAGCATATGAGTCAATGTAATAGTTAAACATTTCATTAATACATATAATGCCGACTCGCTTCAATCAAAGCGAAAGAAAGAGATGGAGATAGGCATTGTCATTGGTGAGAAATTTGAGGAAAGAGATTGCAAAATGATTGTTTTAAGATAAAAATTGTGAAATATATCCTTATTAAACGTTCCATAGTATACATGCATAATTATATACATAAAATGCTACAACTATACCAATTTCATTGATCTATAAGAATTGATTTATTTCATCGCAGCTTGTCCACTCATGCATAGTGTGTTGTAAACAAAAATATGATATCTTGCAATGATGTATCATATGTGAATCATAATAACAAAGCATGGTAATATTAAAAAAAGTATTTATTGCCCTCTGTTATTAAAAAATGTATTGAGTATAATATTTTCTTGCCGACTAACTGTATTCTAACCGTTACTATTAAACAAAACATTAATGATATAGAAACTTACCTTCTTCGGAGGCTGTTTCCGTTTCTCCACTTTCCTCTGTTCGTTGAGAAGCGATCCAGTGCGTTCTGGCGCACTGGCTTCGTCTAAATCATCACTCACATCAGCCGCTTCGCCGATACGCACAGCACAATCCACAACATCGGCACTGTATAAACTATCATCTGTTAAGTCCCCAAATGTCCGCGACAGCGAATGATTTAGCTTACAGGTTGTTATGCCGTACCCAGAGTCCTCTTCGAGGTCAGAATCTGTGTCTGTATCATTCTCGTTGCCAAATACATCGTTGGACGTGTAGCAACTATCTGGTGATTCCTCAAACACGATAAAGGAGTCTTCTGATTCGCACTCCGATGGTATTCTCTGTCGTTTGTCGGTGAACACTATTTGGAATGAATCATCGCTGTCAGCTGATGAGGAATAGAATTTGCCGGTCACTTCGTCGAAACTGTTTTCGGGTAGTGATGATTCTGAGTCCTTACTGTTATTTTGGATCTCGTTGCCAAATGAAATTTCGTCGGACACCTCTTTTATTGGTATTGGTGATGTTTTTGTATCGTTACACTCTGCACTGTCACTATTTCGTTTACACTTTGACTTTAACAACTCTTTTATCTTGTTAATTTTATCTTCACATGTTGATACAACCTGGTCTTTGTCTATGTTATTAGCATTTTCAATTTGAACATTCAAGTCTTCTTTGTTAGGTAAATTAGTTACTATATCCATAGATTCATTCACAAACATTTCAGTCTTAACAAATGGCGCATCAGTCTCAAACAAATCTTGTTCTTGATGATTATAAGCTCCATAGCACTCAAAAAAAGTATTGTCCGGCAGATTGACAAAGTCGTCAGGACAGAAGGCGTCCTCAAATGAGTCTGTCACTGAGCCAGGCTCAACAAAGACCCTCCTGGGCCTCCGTTTGCACAATTGCTGGGGTTTTTTGTCCTTTAACAGCATACGCACCTGGTTCAACTTATCCTCACAATTACTAACTACATCTCTACATGTAGTCATGCTTGTGCTTGAATTTATTGTAGAATTATTACAACTACACTGCTCAACCTGTTCATTTTTATTTTGAACCTCCAACTTGGCAGAGTGCCAAGCGAGCGACGGCGACATCTGCTTCTCGTCTTCGAAATCAAAACAGTCGTAATACTGAGACACTGGCGAGCTGGCTCTCTTTTGAAACACGGCTGACATAATGTTGAAAACACCAGAAAAAAAATTCGTTATACCACTTAGTGGTGCTTGCGATTCATTTCGCTGCGGAGGCTTCTCCGCCTCGTATTCCTTTGCTTTTTCCATGCTTGATGCTGTTATGACAGAATCTGCAAGGTTTTTCTTTAACGGGTCCGATATTAGATGCAATTTGTTGATATTGTTAAGTAATAAAGTTTCCGCGAATGGGTCCTTCATAGCTTTCGAATGAGCGTCCATGGAATAGTTAGATAAGGAAAATTTTATTGGCAGTTGTAGTATATTGCGCCTATTACGCGAACGGAAGGTGGTTGGATTATTCATTATTTAGCACATATATGAAATTTACAGTTTATTGAGGATGCTAAGGCATGTTACACTTAAACAGTCATATTCATATTGCACAAACACACGTCTGAAAATGGCTTGTGAATAAGTCTATAACACTTCAATCCAATGATAGACACTTCCTGAGAATTGCAAGGTCCGGAATCGTATATCTTCACTCTGTCTGTGTTATACGCTGAATCACCACAACTGACAACGTTTCTTACTTCTGAAATACTGGGAAATTCGTTTTCTTGGGAAAAATACTCGCTTTTTAGCTCCATTTTGATAAAATATCGAAATACACGTCTTTACAGTTCAGCCATTTTGATAAAAATATTACGCACTCATTGTCATCTTGACAGTTCTTAATAATTATCAAAGACAACAGACGAAGGAAGAAGTATACAGATTAAAATAAATTAAATGGAATCGATTAAAATCGATTACCTTCACCGTTTTATTATTGATTTTAAAATTTTCCTAAAAATCAAAATATTAAGTTTAGTAAAAGGTAGATAACAAAAGAATAAACCTTTCTGTACTTGCTTTTCGTTTTAAGAGTTTCGAACCATTTCTTTTTATTTAAAACGATATGTTTATTATATTCTGTTGAGACATAATTCTGTTTTTTTTAGCAATCTGATTTATTTAAAGGCTCTTTCGATGCAATAATTAGTTTAATTAAACGATTAACAAATAAAGTCGATTTTAAAACTATAGACAATATTTTAACTTTTCTGATGCAATAGGCTAAGTATCGACATGAAAAATATATGACCTTTGTAACATATTTTATCTTGGATTGTTAGATAGTAAATAATAACAAACAAATAACTGACATTAAATTTATTTATAATAAATACCGTACAAGTCACAATAAGGTTATTAGCAATTAACAAAAGATATTAAGGATTTCTTATTTTCGGGTACCTATTTTACACAAGTAAAATATTATCTACCCTATGTAATTAGAGTTTTATCAGAAATTAGATTATGTTTGTCTAAACACACCTTTTTTTGAATACCAAGAATTTAATACATTTTTTTAATATCAATAAAATTATGTAATGGTTTACAAAAGAATAAAAAATTTGAAAACATTCTTTTTGACAAATACAAATAATTTGTTGAAATGCATTATGTAATGTGGACGTTATGATACAAAATATAAAAATAATAAAAAAAAAATTGAAAAAAGAAAAGGTTAGTGACCATACATTAATAAATTAATTTAAGTTTATTTCGTGGAGAGGGCATAGTGAAGACTTGAAGAGATAATTTTCAAGTCTTAAGCGCGGGGACGCGATGTATATTTGTTCGTTTGAACCCGCTAATCTAATAAACTTCTGAACAGATTAAAAAAATTGTTTTGGGCGGGAATAGATTGGGCGAAGCCGAGGAAAACCGCTAGTAATATTAATTTAATCTTAAGGGTACAAGCAGAAAATTGAGAGACTATATTTCAGTTGTCCAGCTATCTTCATACCAAATTGCATTGCAATCGGTCCAATTTTTGCGTGAAGGAGTAAGAAACATCTATACATACATCCACCCACACTTACAAACTTTCGCGTTTAAAATATTAGTAGGATGATTATGTCAAAACTGGTCAGTTTTATCACGAACATTGAGTTATTACGTACGTAACAACGAAGTTATGAAAATACAGAGAAATAGTAAAGTTTGCCCAGAGTATATTGTATTTTTATATCTATCAGATACGTAACAAGAGGCCTGAAGACTGAAACAACTCATTACGTAATCCTTCCAACAACTTCCTACTCCTACTTACCACTATATCCTACTTCCTACTAATATTGTAAATGCGAAAGTTTGTAAGAATGTGTTTGTGTTTGTTGCTATTTCACGCAAAAACTACTGAACCGATTGCAATGAAATTTGGTACGTAGACAGCTGAACAACTGGATTAACATATAGGCAACTTTTTATCCCGATATTCCTACGGGATACGGACTTATGCGGGTGAAACCGCGGGGCGCAGCTAGTTCATTAATAATTCTATAACAAATTTCAGAACATATACGAATGAATGAATGAATAAACTAGTGTTTTGTATTGCATACTGATTCAATATACGGAAACATGGCTGATAAGAAAAAGTAAGATTTCTATAATTACACTAGCTTTTAAGCGTGTCTTCGCTCACGTGGAGTTAGCTTTGTCGTCTGTAAGTAACCCCCAACGCAAAAACCTTATAACACCCCTTGTGTTATAAGTTTGGCGTGTCTGTCTGTCTGTCTATCTTTGGCATCATAACTCCCGAACGGATGGAGTGATTTCGATTAAGCTTTTTTTTGTATTAATTGACTTATGTGCGAGTGCTCTTGGACATGTTTGATAAAAATCGGTTGAGCCGTTTAAAAGTTGTAGGGGGTAAAAGTGGGGAGATTATGTTTCATTTAAATAGTTTTTTTTTTAAATATCACAATTCGTATAGACTAGAAAAAGCCAAATGCCATAGGTAGTTTAATAGTACAAGTACCTTATTAATCGTTTGGACTCCGGACGAAGGAGGTTCTATGGTTCATTTTTTTATGTATGTTTACCAATTTCTTCTCCAACTATACACTGATTTTCAAAATTATACTCTTTATAATATTTGTTATAAATATGTTTGTCTATACATATACCTACAAAATTGCTGTTTTCATTAAAAAAACTTCGTACAGAGCTGGAGGAGATGCGCCCGAAAAGAAACGAGAGGAAAAGCCGAAAGGGAAAGGAAAGGAAGAGATTCCGGAGCCAGAGGAAATAACTAAGACTCCCTCTCAAATCGCCAGAGAGTAAGATAAAGTTTATGTATATATCTCTGTCCCTATGTCCCTATATATATGCTTAAATCTTTAAAACTACTCAACGGATTTTGATTAGTTTCTTTTAAATAGATAGAGTGATTCCAGTGGATGGTTTATAATATGTATAATAAAATCTATTAACCTACTCTGAATTTAACGCGGGCGAGAGTTAGTTTTCTTTAAGCATGTCCATTACATTTGTAGGAATATAAAAAAGTAACATTTACTAATAATTATCCTGCATCAGAGCATGCTAATGTGTTTCGTACGGTGAGTGGAGCCGCTTCCTTTTCGTCACCCTTCCCATTCCATTCATTTTTTCAAATAGTCAATCCTTTCCATATCCCTAACCTCTTAGAAGCGGGCAGCGCATTAACAGAGGCACTACCTGCGAATGTTCATGGGCGGTGCTGATCGCTTAACATCAGGCGAACTACCAGATCAGTTGTCCGCTATGACACAAAACGACGCGTTCTGAGCATTGATTGGTTTACCATTACACGATAGAATGGTTTTTAATTCGTCGGTATCAGCTCTAATAAGAGAAATTTCACATTGTAACACGAAATCTCTACGGCATCTGATTGTTTCCTGTCTCTTTCTTCCTCTTCTCCTAACTTGTATATTGGCAGGGAAGCGGAGTACAGGGCGTATTTGCGCAAACAGAGGTTCAAAAGGAAATGGCCGGAGATAACGAAGGTTAAGATTCACACGCGGCCCTGGAGGCCACCGCCGCCGCCGCAGAAAATACCGCGAGTTGTTAGTTTTATTTTGGTCTATACTTGATGGAAATATAGAGAGAATAGATTTATTGCTTAAAACAATTTACCCCCTTTAAAAATCTTCCTGGGTGGAGGTGATCGCTTACCATCGAAACACGAGCTCAGTTGTTCGCTTATGGCATTAAAAAACACCGACTGCAACAGCAGCCCCCTTTCGCTAGTTACACCATTTGTCCAAGAACGGCTGAACTGATTTTATCTATTGATTCGTTGACTTGTCCCCATGTGGATTATACAATTAGAAAGAGAATTATGACAGTACCTATAGTCTAATACCATATCAAAACCTAGATGATAGAACTACCCGAGATCGAGACGCGCAAATGGATACCGCCTTTCCTGCGCCGGCGCAGGCGCAGACCCAGACGCATGCGCATACCACCCGAGGAGATCACGCAACCGTTTGAGTACGAGTGCGGAAAATTGAAGAAGGTCTGATGTTGTTTTCTCGAATTGTTAAATGTCATTTTTTCAATCCACCGCAATAATTTTTATAAAATTTTTGAACCTCGATTTTTACATATAAGTTTCATCGTCAGCATTATTATTAATTTCATCATCAGCTCATCATCATCTCATCTCTTCTGCTCTCAGTATTAACTTTCATCATGATTTTCAGCCCCATTTTTTATTATATCTTCATTATTTATTTATTTATTCACACCAAATAGAATTTACTATCATAACAGGATATGATATTTCTGAGTAATGATTGACTCATTTCGCTTCCTTCGTTAATGTTTCATCACCATCAGCAGATCATATTGCTTCTTGTACAGTTCACTTCTCATCATCATTACATTGGCTTTCTGTAATCTTAGTTGTAATAACTTCCAGATCTGGCACAACTTCTCGCAAGTCGAGAAGAACAAGATGATGCTACAAGGTAGTGTCGGTTGTAACTCGAAAAAATATTCGTCTACCGCCTGCGGTGAGAACTGATTTCATTAATCCACTAGAATCGATATAATTTTTTTTCATTTCTTAACACGAACTAACAAATTTTTTGAGCATTTCGAAGTCTATCTGCTTAATAATGGTTAAGAAAGAACAATGATCGATTTGCCTGTTGCTATGTTTTCTTCTTCTTAATTCAATCATCAGTTTTTTCGATGATAGATGAGTTTTTAGAGTGACATAAATTTGTCTCAAAAACGTTCGATCCAAGTATACAAGTATACAAGTATACAAGTATACAAGTATACAATTATACAAGTATACATGTTATTTCAGGGTCGCAAACGGCGTGTATAGCCGTTGTGTGTAGGGCTCTTTTGGAAGAGAAGACACCTGCCGATCTGATAAGGCGCGATGTTGATGAACTGATTGAGGGGGGGGATAGGTACTATAAACAGTGTATGCTGGCCATGAAGTGTTATAAAGGTGAGATTTTTTTGGTAGATTATTTTATTGACTGATGCAGTTTTATGTTTTGTCCGTGTGAAATGATTTTTGTTTTGTTATCAGATAGTAAGTGTAATCCTACTAATCCTACTTAATATTATAAATGCGAAATTTTGTAAGGATGTGTGTGTGTTTGTCGCTCTTTCACGCAAAAACTACTAAACCGATTGCAATGACATTTGGTACATAGGCAGCTGGACAACTGAAATAACATATAGGCAACTTTCTATCCTCGATATTCCTACGGGATACGGACTTACGCGGGTGAAACCGCGGGGCGCAGCTAGTTTAATATAATTATAAAAAAAAGAATAATATGGACAATAATATATAAATAGTATAAATTCGAAAGTAACTCTGTCTGTCTGTCTGTCCTTTATTAACCGATTTGGATGAATTTCGCTACAGAAATAGTTTAAGACCCAAGAAAGGTAATAGAATGCCGAACATTCGACAAGGTTGAACCGGTTTTGATGATTCGTTTTTCTTTTATTTCTTTTCCAATTAATTTTTTTCTTGTTATGACAAATTGAAGGTAATTAATTTTTTTTGTCAATACTATTTATTAATTTTTTAGTCATAAATACTATTTTGCTAAGAACTGTGAACGTAATATTTCTATGTTACATCGCGTAACCTAGTGTAATTTAACCCATCAGGTAAACCGCAGTTACAATTGAACCAACTGCTCACATCGTTTTATTTTCACGACAACAAATACACTGTGAAGATGGTGGAAGTTGAGAGGGGTTTGCTAGCTAAGCACCCGGATAATATACAGGCTGAGCCGGATTTGATGGCGTGAGTATTTAAATGACAGATAGATTTATATATAGTTATATCACAGATAAGAATATAATGGGTATCGGTGCACCTCAAGGAGGTATTCTGAGGCCACCGTTTTTTCTATTATACGCCAACTAGCAAACTCGGCGAACTCCGTTTCGCCACCAGATGGTTGTATGTGAAAAATGACTTTCCCGCTTTTCTGCAGAATTTTTTCCTGAATTTTCTTTGCCATAAACCTCACGGCGCCCGAGACCTTTCCAACGAATGCAAAACCGTGGAAATCGGTTCGTGCGTTCTGGAGTTATAGCGTCAGGAAGGAAAACCCGACTTATTTTTATATAGTAGATGACTTGAATGCCAAATAAAGCGTATTATACTACTATACTTCGGCCGTTCAGAGAATGCGTTCCTGACACCTGTCAGTTTGTCACGACTAGTGATGGGCACAACATAACACTGAGTTCGTTACCGTTCCTCCAAAATGAACCGCCGCATTATTTTAAGACTATTTTGTTTTAAATTGGCGGAATCATTTAAAATTTATATTTTCGTTATTTAAGTGGAAACCAAAAAAAAGTAATTCATATAATAAAATTGACTCCGATTCGCTTGAGGAGGTGGTGTCTTCATCATCATCTTCGCCTACATGTATAATTATATTATTATCAATAATAATTATATTTTTATATTTCATAAAAGTTATTTTATAGTCCATTATTTTCAAATTCCTAAAAAGAAAAACAAAACGTATTATTTTATATTATAAGTATAACTGTATAAGAACAGATAACGATACTTGCCTGTTATTTTTAGCACAGCACTACAAATATGAAGCGCTGACATAACCTTGTAATAGCGCAGTATAGATTTAGAAAAATATTGTTTACCAAGTTATTTGACACTCAGTTTGGCACAAAATTATAACATTCATTGATTATTGATATAATAATTTTTTTTAATGCTCATCAATTGTTAAAACGGTAAACAACCAGCAAAAATATTTTTATTTTTACTGCAACGCCATTACAAAGTTACGTCGTCAGTTCATTCGCGATGTGTCAGGAACGCATTCTATGAACGGCCGAACTATAATAAGCAACTGAAATATTATTTGACACTTTGATACGCATAGTCCACACATAGTCATTTTAAATTTTAACTGACAGATAAACCAAAAAAATCGTAATATGCAGAAGCTGTTAAAACCGGTCAGTATTGTTACGTAATATGATGTATTAAATATTTTATTTGTATATATATTATTTTATTAATTGAATAAATATCAAATCATCATATCACCATCATCACCAGGTTGATGGAGAAACGCGTAGGTCAAACCTACATGATGATACTAACAGCTGGGGACAAACACTTTCTTATCTGGGGCCACCCCCCACCACCGGAGGCGGGGAGCCAAGTGCGAACCGTGTGTTACATATTCGACCCACACATGCTAAATAATATTGGACAGCCTGATAAGCTGTGAGTATGAATAACGTTGAATTGTGTGTGAAATTTAATGATTTTGACTTAGATATAATGCCTAAAACACAAGTCAACGGTTATGAAGATAAACACTATGAGGGTTCAAAAAAACGACGAAACCCTTCGAGAGAAAGTAGTATACTTGGCTCATAGTCTCTCATAATTTGATCTTGACTCGATTATAATCGTCAATTTAAAGAATAAGATCTTTTGATTGAAAACTCTTTCTAAGCACGAAAAAATCTCCGCTTTATGTCTCCTGAGTCAGGCGAAAAGCTAGGACTAAGCGTGATATTCTGTAAAACGCATAGTTAAATATACAAATATAAAGAATAGAGGATTTGATAATTTTTTAAAACTTGTTTAGAAGCTAAACAGCTTTTCCAATTAACGTTTTGCTTAGTCTTTTCTTCCTTTACATTGTTTTCTTTCTATTTTTTTACTGGTTAAAAGAAAAATGTAACTAAAGAGCTTCATTTTTTCTGTTATATCCGTTTCTAAGATTTGGCGCTGGTGCGTTTTTGCGTTATGCCGGCATCACGTCGTTCGTTTTGGACTTTCTGGGAAACTATGGTGATTTGGATGCGGCCAAGAAGGGCACTCCTAAACCGGCCATTGCTTTAACTAATATTGAGGTAATTGACGTAAATGATAGTGTTTCGTGGTACAGTAATGTGTTTGTGGTAGAAGATGGTAGTGATGGTAGATTAACGAAGATGATGGTGGTGGTGGTGGTAGAAATCTGTCTTATCAGCGATGGAAATTAAATTTATAAGTGAGTAAAATGCGTACATATTGAAAAGCATACAAATATGTGATTGATTTATTATCTTTCTGATTTTGCAAGTTTGTCATCATTTTGGTTTATTTTTTGACGACGGACTATACCAAGAGATATCAATAGATGTAATGGTGTATAATTGTAAACTAGTTCTTGCCCGAAGCTTCGCTCGCGTGATGAAACTGAACTTTCATAGTATATTTATACATTTGGGAGTAGAGTTTGTCAAAATCCTTTTTTAGCATATACTTTTATCATAGTTGCTATCTGCATGCCAAATTTCAGCCCGATCGGTCCAACAGTTTGCTCTGTGCGTTAATAGATCGGTCGGACAGTCAACTTTGCGTTTTAAATAAGGCTTCTAAGGAAGCAATCGTTAATTTCAAATTTTTTTATCCAACTGCAAGTGAATTTGATAAAGAATTCAATATAAACATTGTTTAAATTAAACAGGTAGTCCAAAAAGAACCGCTCATCCGTGAACCTGATTATGAGCTCGATCTGAAAGCACTAAGGATACATTGCAGGAGCGAATGGGATAGCATTAACATCAACGCTCTTATTGATAAGAAGATTAAAGAGGTAAGTATACATGTTACCAGCTCTCCGCTACCGTTGCTACGATCACGTAGTCAAAGGGAAACAGGTTGGCCCTTTTCCTTTTCCTCACCCTTCTCAGCCTTCCATTTCCATTCCTTCTTTGCAATTGTGGATCCTTATCATTTATTCCTTAAGAGCGGGCAGCGCGCTTACACTAGCACTACCTCTTAGAACTTTCGTGGACGGTGGTGATCGTTTACCATCAGGGGAACCACCAGCTCAGTTGCTCGCTGTGGAAAAAGAATTATTACTGTATGATGCTGTAATCGTTTTTTGCAATGATGTAGCAATCAAGACTATTGATTATGGCGATGAGGTTAATCTCTTCTTTTCTCTATATGCATAAAATTCTCGTGTCGCAATGTTAGCTACCAAATTCCTCCGTTTGAGCTGTTTTTTCATTAAATTTTGTGTGCAAATACGGTAGGTCTGAGAATCAGCCAACGTCTATTTTTCATACCCCTAAATGATAAGAGTAAGGCAGAACAGCGTTTGCCGGGTCAGCTAGTATTTAAGAAATATTTATGCGCCAGGGCAAATACCCGCAATGTTCGCTGAGCGCAGTGAGTCTGGCCACGTCTCGCGCTACGTCGAGGCGAAAGGTTCGAGATTTTTACCAGAAGCAACCGAAAGAGGTGAGGTTATGGAATTCTAGATGTCGCTAGCAGAGAAAAATAATCTTTAGACATTATTGTATAAAAGGTTGAAGTTAACATACTAGCAAGGGAAGGTATCCAAAAGAGATAGAAATTAAAACAGAATTCAACAAATTTTGAATTCACTAAAATATGTAGATTTTGCGAATCTTTTTAAATGGAAATATTTATTGTAGCATTATAATTAATGATTTTGCAATGTACGTAATATAACTAAACAAATCATCAAATCTATTTTGCTTAATGATACATTTATCATTTTTATGTCCATATGTTTTCAAATTAGTCCACTACATAAATAATTCTAGCTATCACACTAATAACCAAGCCCGCTAACTTTAAAATGGTTCAAATGGCTTTCAATTGGTTCATAACCGAATGGTTTTGATAAATTAGATTGTCTGCTGAACTTTCATGATCAATGGTGTTCCCTTGAGACTCGATCGAATCACAAATAAATTACCATAAAAAATCTACGTCATCTTTTCGTTGGCACATGACTAACTATTATGACTACAATATAGTTTTTGCAAAATACTTATAATTATATTATAACTAGCGGTTCACCCCGGCTTCGCCGGTGCTATATATATAGCCTATAGTCTTCCCCAATAAATGGGCTATCTAACACTAAAATAATTTTTCAAATCGGACCAGTGGTTCCTGGGATTAACGCGTTCAACCAAACAGACAAACTTTTCAGCTTAATAATATTAGTATAGGTGGACTGTTAATTGAATCACAAAGCTGTGGCACTTTACAAAAACAGCAGACTTGGTCTGCTGGTCTTTTGTATACATATCAGCTGATGTATTAATCCGATCCTAGCCACCACCCCAACTACCACTACCGCCCGAGAAACCGCCACCAGCACCGACAATGGACCAGCTGATGCAGCTGCGCGGTGAGGACTTCTTCTTATACTGCCCGAAGTCGGACGGTCATGCGTACGGCAGGTTTGTTGAAAAATCTTGTATGTTTGTATGTACATCTTAGTTGTATGTAGTATTAAATCAATTGTATTATGAGTACCTTTTGGCAGTGAAGTCCCGTGTCCCCTAGTGGGGTATGGGGCAGAGGACATACATCTGTTTGACTGATCGATTGTCTTTATGGACAAGTAGGTGATCAGATCAGCCTTCTATGTCCTGCCAGACGGAGACATTTATTTTGAGTCTCCACCGGGAATCGAACCCGGGACCTCTCGGTTCTATTCTCAAGCTTTAACTGCCTTTTACAATTTTTTAAGCCAATTTTGTATAAATAGACTAGCTGCACCCGGCAAACGCTGTTCTGCCTTACTCTTATCGTTAATGGTATGAAAAATAGATGTTAGCCGATTCTCAGACCTACCCAATATGCTTACCAAATTTCAGAGGAATCGGTCAAGCCGTATCGGAGGAGTATAGAGACTAACATTGTGACACGAGAATTTTATATATAAGATTATTCTATCTTTCTTTCTTTAATAACTCACTTCAGAGACGATATGATACCACGTCCCAAGTCGGAGACGGTGCTCCATAGTCCGGTAGAGATTGCCGACCAGAATTATCACTCGCAGTACCAGCAAATCGATGTGGAGAAGTGGATACTGAGGGGCACACGGCATATGGCCAGTTACAGGTGACGTTGGATTTTTATTTACTTATTTCTTATCTATTAATACAACTGTACATAAAAGAGTCTTATTTCTATTTGTTTTAGAACAAGCATTCTTATTATAGATGTCTGGTTTATGGAAGTAAATATAAGATTAAAACTGTCTGACACGATTCACTACTATTCAATGTAGACACTGTCATATTCAATTTTCTCAAAATGTTCTCGGGCTTTTTCTTCCCCAAGCTCATGTCCAGTATCGGAAAATTGACAAAATGAATCACACAATTCAAGTCAATTAATTTTTGGGCAATATTTTACATTCTCATGAAGTTTTAATCGACATTGGTGATATTTTTTTTCTTTGTCATAGCGGGCAACTGAATTGGTGGTTCGCCTGATTGTAAGCGATCACCACCGCCCATGAACAATCGCAGAAGTCTCTCAGAGCCTCTGCGAATACGCTACCCACTTTTAAGGGTTAACGGATAAGGAGAGGATTGATGACTGGAAATAAGAAATGGATTGGCATGGGTGAGGAAAAGGAAACGGGCCTCCGGCTCCCCCACTCACCGTACGAAACACAATAGCATGCTACTGTTTCACGCCAGTTTTCCGTCGCGGGTGTGGTACTTCCCCGGTGCGAGCTGGCCCAATGCCCATTTCATGCCGAAGCAAAGAAAACACTATAGATCAATAAACTAGTATAATGCATAGGTACCAAACGTTTAAAACGTTTACAAGCATAGCCTGCTGCGTGGCGGCGCTTGGAATGTTGCGCAGGCTCCGAGCGCGAGCCTGGAACGAGGACGTCCTTGACGAGACGCTCGATGTCGGATATAATTTCTTTAGAGTGAGCAAAATTGTCGTATCGTTTGATTGAATTATTTAAACGCTCAACTGTTGCCCGCCGCTCCATACGCGTGTAGGTCACTATGCAAACGGCGTTCGAATCCGTTGATTAGTTTCGAAATTATAGCGTACCAGACAGACAGACAAAATTTTCGAAAGTTGTTCGTTTTTTATTCTGACACTCTCCTTACTCTATCAGTTTTTTGGAAAATTATTTAATGTATCTACATTCGATATTTGCTGTCTTATAATGTATATTTAAAGACAAGTTACTAGATTTTCTTCCTATAGTAATAAGAGTGAAATAAGTGATCAATCGATATTTGTTTTAAAGGAATCTCTGTTGGAAAGAAGTGGACCGATCAGAAGACTTGTTCTCGGCGAACTGAAGGAGACATTCAGGATAAGGGATTATGAATATAGTCATACTGTGAGTGATTTATATATTGGATAGAGACTTTGTCACAAAAAAAATTGTACTAACCTTAACAGCAGATGTATATTCTTAATTTGTTTGTTTGGATGTTTATCCATCAATAACGTTGAAATTACTGAAGGGATTTTGTTAAAATTTTGGTATACAGTCAGGGTATGAGCTGACTAGGGTGATAGGATATATTATATTTATCTCGATTGAGTGTTCCTTTGGGATAAAACAGGAACCTTGATATCCGGGCGCCACCGGGACGAACGTCTAGTATTTTATAATTATGTGAAACAGGGAAACAAGAATTTAGGAGAGTAGAATCATCTACATTTTTTATTTCTTTTATCTATGACACAAATAGGATATCGTAAAAAAATTATGGTAAATGTCCAGGATCGGGGTATAGCCGTTTGGGGTAAGTTGATATCTACAGACCCAAAGGTGTTCGATCTCTGTCGAGGATTGGAGAGTTTCTTTAAAGAGTGCGACACGGGGATATTGCAGGTTTGTACTTTAAATAATAACCTAGTTCATTTGAAAGACACATTTTCCTTTTATGGTTATAATTTACTTTTGGTTCTATGTAGGATTTTTTTTTCAATCGTCACATGGATTTGAGAATAAAAAAGTATTTTTATTTTTATTTAAGTATGGTTTGGTATATTACCATATCAAATTTGGTAAAGCTTTGACTCTCTAAGCAATTTGTGCTGTAGTCTATTCTAATACTCAAATTAAAGCAGTTTATTAATCAATCACAGAAATTGATACAGAAAATATAATGTCTATTGCATTAATCGCTTTCTCAGAAGCTATATGAAATGGATACTTACAATAATAGTGATAAATTTTGTACCTGATAGGTTCCTGGGGAGATAGAAGTTTCAGTGTGGAACGAAGGTGGCAAGTACTATGTGTACCATCCGTGGCCAGCTGATAGATATGGCTATAAGGTACATACGTACATATATTTTAAAACTCACATATGTAAAATGAGTGTGGAAAATGGTATTAGCTTGACTCGGGAGGTGGTAAGACCCGAGTCTATCATCAAATCTTGTCTTTAAAGAATTGTAAAACTCTTTCGCAGATTTTTTTTTTTATAAATTGACTATTAAGATAGGATTCGAAACCGCGTCCTTTGTCGTTCATGGCGAATCCTGACTTCTCAGCAATAGTTTTTTTTTTATTACAAAGCATTTTGTTGGTATAAAAGACGACAAATTTTTGGCTATTTAATCTTAATTTGCTTCATCATCATCAGCCTATATATGTTCGCACTGTTAGGACACAGGCCTCTTAGGAGGGGTAATTTGCTTATTTGCTTTCTACATATAAGTAAACCAAACCTGATTAATTCAGTACTACTGATAAATCATCCAGGTGGGTTTGCAAGATGGTGGCAAAGCCTGTATCCTCTACTTCAGCCGAGTGTCCCGCCTCTGCGAACACTTCTTGGACAGTGTCGCCGATCTCAAACGGAAGCCGTTTAGCATCTCTGACGTCACCGTGCACGAGCGGCCGGATATGCCGGAACCTGTTAACAAGATGAAACGTGAGCTATGACGTCATTGTTGATTTTATATGGTGTTTTTTTTTTGTAAGTTTAATGTATGAATGCTGATAATTAAGGTGTTTAATGTGTGTGTGCTAAATGCATTCAATACTTTAATTTTTTTTAAGTCAACCCCATGTCAACAATTTTGTTTTTTTTTAATGCAACTTAATTAATAAAACATGGATGATGCAATTTTGATTTTAGTCTAGCTATAAGTACTTTAACGGCAATAATAATCATGTATATTATTCATTTAGAAAACAGTGTAAACTTATATGTAGTTTGGGAACTACAAGTTGTGACAAGATAAATTTATTAATTAATAAATACATTAATAGCGGTGGCCCCTAACAAGTGGGTGATAAAGGGCCGTTTTCACGAAGCGGACGCCCGCTTCCCGGAAGAACATAGAGGCAAGCAAGCAACGCCGGCGTCCATAGCCGCCATAGCTATGGCGCATGTGCTGGAGCCGCCTGCTTGGACTACTGACGACGTGGACGAGGTATGTAACACGCGCGACACGTTGCGTGACATACGTGACACGCATGGCACGACACGTTAGGTGACACATAGCACGAAATATATACGTGACACGTGCAGCTATGAAAGTTGATAAAGGACCGGTTTTGCTCCTTTCCTGGAAGAGAATAGAGGCAAGTAGGCGACAATGGCGACGCCTGCTGGGTTTGCTGACATCGTGGTCGAAGTAGTGACACCTTACATTGTCAGCAGACACTTGCACATGAAATATTTATGTAAAACGCTACGAGACATACATGGCACTACACTTATATTGTTTGTTTGTTTGTTTGTCTGCCTGTCATTTACATGTTAAGCACAAGCGTAACTACGTTTTACGTTAGGTGCTAAAAAATTAGGACACTAATGAGTGATACGACGTGTATCCTATCAGGTTCCACGCCGATATATTACAAATGAGGCAAATACATATTATAGTTCACTCGTGTGTCCTAGACGTTAATCCGCGGCGATATCCTGTACCAAAACACAATGGAACACCTCGAGAAAATGGGCATCAGCCTGGAAACGGCTAAACCGGATGAGGAAGCCGGGGAGGAGGAGGAGAACGCGCCGAGCGGGACCCTCGCCGCCATAGATGTTATGAGCAGGTTCAAGATATCGGAATACGACTGTATAGAGACTGAAGTGCTGGATAGCGTGTACAGTGGTGAGTGGTTAGACCGAGAACCTTATTATATTCGATTAGTGGGAAAAGTGTCAGTGCCCTAAATGTTGGTTTGGTTGGGTAACAAATGAGTGTAATTTTTGACAACTTTTCGGCCTAGTATTTTCTTGTGTTTGACTTTACGCGTGTATTATACATTTAGCTGTAAAGTGTTTGAAACGTCGGGTTAATAATATAATGAATTAATCGCGTTTAAAATCCGTTAAAAAGTCTTTAATTTCTAAACTCTTCGGCCTTCACTCCGTATTATATAATTTTTTTTAGGTACTTCAAATCAATATCGATCCTATCCTGTATGAATTGAGGAAAAATCCAACAAAGTAAAAATCAATAACTTGCATTCAGTCGTTATTGAATTATAAGATGTAACACATTTTCTCTAAAGTGAAAGTTTATTTTTATTAGATTTTTGTTATTATTTTAGGAGAATATATATATACTAGCTGCACCCGGCAAACGCTGTTCTGCCTTACTCTTATCATTTAGGGGTATGAAAAATAGATGTTGGCCGATTCTCATAGATACCGGATAAGCACAAAAAATTTCATCAAAATCGGTCAAGCCGTTTTGGAGGAGTATGACAACGAAAACTTTGACACGAGAATTTTATATATTAGACATATATATATTTACTTATAAATAAACCGTCGAATAAAAATGACAAAATTGTCAGGTGAACTGAACCCAGAAGCTGGTTCCGGTATAGTCTCCCTCAAGGATTCGCTCAAACAGCTGTTCAAGGAGCACACGCACGCGGTGGTCACCGCTCGCGGCGGCTCCATGGCCATATGGAGGCATGAGGACAGCTTCTATATGTTTGATCCGCACGGCTGTGACGATAATGGTGATGTTTTCTTTTGTATTGGCTCTTTTGGATTGGTTTGTGATTTTGTTCGTGTATAGAAATTTACGAATTTTATGACGTAGATTGATCAAGTCGTTTAATAATTTTAACAAAAATATATGTAAAATATTTTTAATATTGGCCGTAGGATGGCCAAGTCTATCTATATGTTGAACACGTAAAATATTTTTTATATTCGCATGATAATAACTTATGTAATAACTGAAGACAGAAGGTCTTTTAAGTAGAGACTAAATAGATTAACCGACTTGGTAAATTGAATGGATCTCAGATCTTTTTACGGTAGAGAGACTGAGATGCGAGACTTGGGTTTTTTTACAGGATGGCATTTTTGATGGCATTTATATATTATTAACAATTATTTCAATTTCTTTTATTAACTTCACTTCTATGTTTTCCTCGTTCAATGTACAGATTTAATTTAATAGTTGTAATAACAATTGGTATGTACCTAAAACTAGATTAACTAAAGAACTATACTAGATAAACGTTTACTACGACACGTATATCTAGTGCTTTATAATATTTAATTGTTTAAAAACTTAACATCGTAATTAAATCTAAGCGATTTAATAATTAACACTATGATCATAAAGGCTACCCATCCGACGAGCCACGCGCCGCCGCGTGTTTGATTCGCGTCAAGGGTACCACCAACGACTTGGCGAACGTGATCCTCGGTAACTTATCGCCGGGGAACGATGATAGCTTCAACATATCACCGGTTTCGGTGATGGCGAGCAAGTTGAACGCCGAATTGGGCGCTCCGGAGACTAAATTGGAGGTGAATTGAATCTAAATTTTAGTTGATTGGATGACTTATTTCTCAGTAGATTATATTGATATTTGTGTGTTTGTTTTGTTGTAGCATAAACGGCTTGATGGAAATTAGATAGAGTCGCACTGTTACTTTATTCTGATATAGGCTTTGATAATCAATATTATTTTAATATTTCAAGGCTATTTGATACTTAAATAAGTAGAGATGCGTCGTTATATGTGTCCTAATTGTATAGTTATCTTTATATGGTAAAATTTTTTCAGAATTTTGTCTCTCTAAATTGTTGAGTAGGTTATCAGAATAATAAATTTAAAAGAAAGTTCAAAAATATTTAATTTTTAGTTCTTATAGCATTGAAATGCTTTTATAAATGAGAAATTTGTTGAAAGAATAGAAATAAAAAATTCTCAAGGTCAAAAATAGTTTCAAAGGTTATAAGTTTAGATTCACCCAATTTTTTTTTAGTTGTCACCCCGATCGAAAAATATGTTCTTTATGCTCTAGGTATGCCATTATTATTTAAATTTATTTGTATGTTTACAGAGTAAGGCGTTCGAGTGGATTTCAAAGGGTACAGCGGCTATCATGATGGGTCCGCGCGGTGAGAACACTGCTCTTGGGAAGTTGGCTGAGAAGGCTGGAATTGGGGTGAATACATTATCTCCTTGCTAAAATTAATAGATGTGAAAGATTGTATTGGTTTATTTGTTTGTTTTTTTTTCTTCACGTCGCAACGGAATGATTTTATACTATGGTTTTTGTGTCTGGCGATAGAAGATTCGATGATGATATTATTTCACGATTGGAAAGCTAGTAATAAATAAAGAATGTTAACAGCGTATGCTAGTATGAATTAATTACATTATTATATTTATGTCTTACATATTTCCCGTTTAATGGAGTCCTCTCCCTTGGGCTTTCCCTTCTCCTTGGAAAATCAACTTATAACCTCAAGAGATCCAACACGTTAGACCATTTACGCACCAAGAGATCGTTCCACAAAGAAAGAATCAAAATTATTTACACATTCTAAAAGATGTATTCTCATATCTAATTATTAACAGGTTTCTGTAACCATTAGCTTTTCTCAATTCGTTTTAAACAGTACCAAATAAATGAACATAATTCAAATTGGTTGTTCCCCTTTCACCAATCCAAGGAAGAAGACATGGCCGGTCGTACGCTGGCGCTGCCGGCGGCGGCCGCTTTCGCCGCGGCCACTGAGTCGGTGCCGCCGCCGCATATGCACCAGGACCATATGTACAATTTCCTCGGTGAGTGTGTGTGCGAGTGTGGGTGTGTGAGTGTGTGAGTGTGTGTCTACGAGTGTGGGTGTGCGAGTGAGTGTGTGCGAGTGTGTGTGCGAGTGTATGTGTGAGTGAGAGTGTGCGAGTGAGAGTGCGAGTGAGTTTGTGTGGGTGTTGGGTTGATTATTTGTGAAACAGTGCTAGAATCATGATTGTCGTGAAGTGAATTAACCATCAGAAAGTGGTGTTTTCAAATAGGTTACATTATATTACTATATTACCATTAAATTATCGAAAAAAATGAGGCTTGGAGATATTGTCAGAACCAGTCAGTTTGTTTGAGACGTTTATGTGTTTTTGTTCGTTTTTTTTTTAGAAATTTAATTTAACGATTTTAAACGTTCATTATTTATTGTATTTAAAATACCCACAATCAACAAATAGTTTTTTCTTGTTTTTTACTTGCCTGTATGACATGTGATATGTTTTCAGATGATATGTTATTCCAGATTAAAAGTTTCCATCTTAAATCTAACTCTAAAGTACCAACTGCGAATCTAATATAAAAACAGATGCTGGCGTCGAATACTATCTCAATCACGTGAAGAAAACTGGCAAAAAGGAGATCCTACCGGAAGACCTGACCGAGAAGTTCGAAATGGGCGCGAACACATTCTCTATCGAGCTCGGGGATGCCATCAGGTTGCCGTTGCGTCTGCCCGATGAGCCGCAAGGGGTATCTGGACGATGTTATCGTTTACTAGCTTTCCGCCCGCGGCTTCGCCCGTGTGGTATTCGGTTATATCGCTTTCATCTCCCTATTTCAACTCCTTATATAAATATAATCTATGGCTGTGAATGACATTGACATTTGTTACTAGCATTTTTTTAAATATGCAAAATTAAATGTACATTTTTCAATATTTCTGAGAGATTTTCTTGATATTTTTTTCCGTAAGAACCTTCTCCTAATAATAACAAATACAACAAAAAAAGAATTATTGAAATCGGTCCAGCCATTCACGCCTGATGCCATGACCAAGGAAAACGGGTTTCATCCTATTAATATTATAAATGCGAAAGTTTGTATGGATGTATGGATGTTTGTTACTCTTTCACGCAAAAACTACTAAACCGATTGCAATGAAATTTGGTAAGCAGACAGCTTGACAACTGGAATAACATATAGGCAACTTTTTATCCCGATATTCCTACGGGATACGGACTTACGCGGGTGAAACCGCGGGGCGCAGTTAGTTTTTATATATATAGATAAGTTAAAGTCAAATATAATAGCAATGTCTATGACCTCTGTGTCGAAATTTGAAAACGATGAATCTGCTTAGAGATCCTTTATGTTCATCAAAACGGTTAGCTTCGTTTTGACTGACTCTTGTAAAAAAAGTCTATCTAGCAAATGGTGATTGATGATACGTTTAATTGACAGCTGTGACGTTTTCAATGAGATGTTTTTAATTTAAAACGTTTCAAATAGGAGGGCGGTGAAGAGGAAGCTGCGGAGAAGGAGACTGGGGAAGAACTCGAAGAAGAAGAAAAGGAAGAGCCAATGAAACGTAATGTTCTATCGAATTATGTTTGTGACAATATTATGGTATAAGCGTAGTTTTGTTTCTAGGAAGTGATGTTGGATTTAATGTTTGTTTAACCTTTTTTTCTGTCTTTTTTTTTTATTGAAAGTTTCTTTATTTTTTCAAAGTGAGAAAGTTTGTAAACTATCTACGCATATTTTACAAACACTAACTAATAGTAATATATCTCTTTAAAAATGTCTAAATGTAATATCATTTAGCTTTTTCTACTTTACCGAGAAACCGATTTTGTTCAATATTTACAAGCTTAATGAAAACGTTGAGAGTGTATGCACTATACATACAAATCATCAAAGTTACCTCCCTGATCCAGAAATAAAAGACGCCCTCTTCAAAATGTGGTACGACGAAACGAAACCCACGTCCGTATCACTACTCGTCGGTGACTACCACCAGATGGGTGTGTGGATGCGAGCTGGTGGCAAGGTGGTGGCGTTCGACCCAGCTCCCACCCTAACCAAGGGGATGCTCACCAGACAGAGAATAACTAAGGGTGAGTGTGGTGGGTGGGACTTTAAATGTAGCAAAGATGGTAATGAATAGAATAGAAAACATATATCACACTATCATTATAAATTATATTATAATGTTGATGATGACAATGTTGACAATGAAAATACATCACCAGGTGATGAGATAAGATTGCAGCGCATCAAAGACGAGATGGCCGGTGAAGGAGGCGGCGGTGCTGAGGAAGAGGAAGAGGAAGCTGGTGGAGGTTTGAAAAATTTTTAATACTCCAAAGACTATGTCTTTACAATCGAGTAAAATTATTCCCAATAGAACAATATCTACAGTTACATGGAAACCTCACATGATCAATTATGATCCTTAGATCATGTTTTAGATACATAATAATGATACTGAAATTTAAAAGTTTTTATAATTTTAAAGCCGGTTTTTTACTGTTGAATTTCTATACATTCAGAAATCTCTCTTTATATAGTTTTAATTCTGTAAAGATTTAATTTTTTTTACGCTTGCTTGGCTTAGATTGGAATAATAGTGATTTAATTCTAATTTCAATAGGCCAATTTCGTTGTTTACTGAAAATTTGTTCAGGATCTCAGTAACTACGCGCTGAAATTATAGTTTTTTTCAAATCTTTTCTATGCTATGGAGATAAGTTAAATTAAGTTTTACAATTGTTTTAGCATCACCCACTCTGCCGCTAATTTCCCTTCGATCTTCTTTCTTTCCTAATTAACAGAGGGCGAAGAGAAACCCGAGCCGGAGCCGGAGTTTGTGCCGCCGGAGTCGTGTCCAGCTCTGATGGTGTTCGCAAGTCCCGGGGAGTTTATCGACAAGCTCAGTATGTCTAGATGTCATATTATTTAATAGGTTTTCATATAATTATGGACATGTTCGTTTGTTCGTTGCTATTTTAGAAAGAAAATTGGCAGACCTTGCTACGAATAGTAGTTCAAACCGGATTTTCGCTAGTGCGGTGCTTATTAAAATAAATTACTTGTAGCCATAGAAAAACTAACCTACAAGTCCCCGTGTTCCGTTCCCCGTGTTAAGAACTGTAACGCCTTCTGTGAAGATGAGCACATACGTCGAACTACATATATATTTTTATTATTATATTTTTTTTTATAAAAAAAGGCAAACGTACTAGTGGTTCGCCTACTAGCGAGTGATCACCACTGCCCATAAGCCTTTCCGGCAACAGCTTCACAAGGATCCTTGTGAAGCTGTTGCCGGAAATTGGTTGTCGTAAATAAGTTGCTTAATTACATAGTTTTTAATTTGCAACGAATTCATTATTTTCACTTTTGTCTGATCCGTGCTGAAAGTTGATTGGAGTTTTTATGTAATTAAACAGTCTCCAGAAGATTGGGACAAATTTCAGTTTTAGGCCTCCACATCCCGATCGTTTAGATCCCATTTTCATAAAATTCCTTTCAAGATTTTCATTATTGCCAAGCATTTTTCTCACTTTTTATTTTATTTAGTCTAAATTGTTTCCATCAGCATTACAAGGAGGTCTAGACAAGAAGCAATGCCTTGCGCCGTACAAGCTATATCCGGTGAAGATCACCAACGAATTGACTTCCGTGGTGAAGGAGAGGAAGCAACCGGCGGCACCGAAGGGGGAGGACGAGGGAGCTGATGAGGAAGGTGAGTGGGATGGAGAGGGAGAGGAATAATACTACTGTTGAGTTATTTTGGTGAGTGTACTCAAAAGAAAACACTGAGGAAGGTGAGTTCCAACTTCCTCCCTCTCCCTCCAGGGAGAAGGAAAGGATGTGATTATAACTATGAATATTTTCTTAACGTACGCGCCATGGTCAATTATAGACTAAATCGGTCCAAAGTTTTGTCCTAGTAAAGGTCATACGACCACGATTTAAAAAAAAAAACAACTACAGAGTTCCTTGCTGGCTCTTCTCTGTAGAAACCGCCTTCCGAACCGGTGGTAAATGTCGAAACTGTGTTACAACGATTCAAAAGCGCTTCTGTAAGAAGTCTTATTGAATAGATAAATGTTTGAATTTGAGTTTGACCTTTTCCAGAGGGCGAAGTCCTAATTGACCCACTGGAGGACGCGGCCATCGGCAAATACTTTACGCGTCTCGGGCGTGCGGTGGCGTCAGTGCGCGGGCGGGTTGCGCAGAACGAGAATTATTTCTTGGACCAGCCGAATCGAGATAATCAGGTAAAGTGTGGAAGTGTTGTGGTGATATTAATTAAAATGAAGAAAACAAAAAAAAAAATGTAATGAATGCAAAAAAATCTGCAAAACATTGAGAGACGATCCTGAGCTGGAAGTACCACTCCAGAGTTATAAATGGACCAGGACCAAATGATAACAATTTTCCATCAAACAAAAAAAAAACCACGTCAATTGGTTGAAAACCAACTGGAGATGTATAATGGTGTGAGTTAGTTAGAGTTAGTTAAAAAAAAGTCACTGACTAACACAATGTCAATTGGGAGTGACTTTATTCGCCACAAAACGATCAGGTGGGTCACCTGATGCGGCAACGCACTTGCAACTCTGGTGGTGTCACAAGTGCTTTGCTGACCTTTGAGTGACGTCATTAACTTTAAAAGTGATTTTCTTGATGGTCCCAATGGCGTAATATAATATTCTACACACAATAACAGGACGTAGCCAACGCGGCGATGGGTATAGTGGTGGAACACATTGAGCCATATATATACTGGAAGGCGGCCGTGTTGGACAGCCTGCTGAAGTACGGGGACCGGCTGTACAGCATGTCCCTGCCGAGGGCGAGCAACCCGCCGAAGCTCAGACCAGCGGAGCTGGTGCCCAACTTCCATGTCACCACTTTCAATGTGAGTCCTGGGTTAGGATGGGCTGCTTGCATCCATATCAATAGAGGATAAGTCTTTGTTTCGACCCCATCAATATTAACAGCAGTTTGTTTTTTGTAACATAAATAAAAATGCTCAACTTAATTTGCCACGCTAAATGATAACTGCATTTAGTTGTCACCACATTAAGTGGAGTTAAGGTCATGAGACTTGACTAAAGTAAGTTATTTTTTGCAAAGAACACAATTGTAATAAAAATTGTTTTTTTTTTTTCGATTTAATACATTAGAAAAGCTAGAGAAAGAGTAAGCAAACACATACACAGAGTATGTAATAATACCCACTGATATATTTTCATTTCCGTTTTAATTTTCATTGTTATTTTCCACCTTTTCAAATTTTCTTAGTCAATAACCTATAGATTGACCTATACATCTATTTGAATAGGTAAAAATGGATGTAGAGAGCGACACAGTCACCGGCGATATAAAAGCTGGAGACACTGGGCCAGTGGTTGGTTTGAAGAAGGGGATCAATAGGTTCTTTGAGAGTGTGAGTATTGTTTTTAATAGCGGAAGTCCGCGGCATTACTCGTGTATTATTAAGAAACCAGTCAAATCTACTAACAGCAAGACAAACACACGAACAAATTAATTATAAAGATGATTTTTACTTAGGTCACTAGGCCTTCAGCTGACTTGTTCATAAACAGAGTATATTATGTAAGATCAATAAATGATTGAATTGTATAAAGTTCGAATTAAATCCGTTTAAATTGGTATAATCCTTTAGACTCGTCTAAAGGCTTCGATTTCACACAAAGGTATAGGTGAAGGCTAATAAAAGCGCGTTAGCAATAAAATGGTGACATCGCCTTCAGAACAAGCACGGTATACTCTGCTGCAAAGACTACTGTGTTGCCATATGGCGCGCGGCCGACGACAAGTCGTACTGCCTGTGGGAGCCCCACGCGGTGGGGCCCCGGGGTCTCGTCTCACCTGGCGGGGCCTGTGGCCTCGTCGCGTACTCCACTGTGGAGCTGCTCGCCGATACGTTTGCGAGTAATATCGGCAAGCTGGCCAGGCCTGGATCTAATAAGTGAGTCAGCAAAGCATTTATTAGTTTTTTTTTTTTGGTAACGTTTTTATATCAGTTGTCTGTTTGAATGGTTTGATTGTATAGATTCATTGAGTGTGTGTGAAATCTTCCGTATATTTTGTATACAATTTTGTAGTGAGGTGAGGGTGGGATGAGTTTTCCACGACCGCTTCCTCCACGTTCACTTTGCGCACCTTCTTTATTAACCCTTTTCAACATTTATTTTTGCTACAAACAAAATTATTAAAACAGCAGAATTTCATGTATGTTTTTTTTGCTATATGGTTCGTGCTCCAGAAGAGATCTGGAGCTATTGCCATGATCATAAATACATTATTGTGGGAGTCGAGCACGCTTCGGCACGAATTGAGCCAGCTCGCACCGGGGAAGTACCACACCCCCACAGAAAACCGGCGTGAAATAGTGGCATGCCACTGTGTTTCGTACGGTGAGTGAGTGAGCCGGAGGCCCGTTTCCTTTTCCCCACCCGTCCTAGTCCATTCCTTCTTTCCAGTCGTTAATCCTTTCCTTTTCCCTTACCCCATAAAAGCGGGCAGCGCATTCACAGAGGTACTACCTTTGCGAATGTTTATGGGCCGCGGTGATCGCTTACCATCAGGCGAACCACCAGCTCAGCTGCCCGCTATGACATAAAAAAAAAGTTTGTGTGATTTTGTTTTTATATGCGTTGACGTATAATTTTATGCTTGTTTTATTACAAGGTATTCTATATCAGCGGTGAAAGTGTTCTGGGAGTTGTCCAAAGCCCCCGGTCCAGTTACACCGCAAGGGACAGTGCCTGATGAAGGTTACGAGTGGAAGGTGGGTGTGATTGGAAATTATAAGTATTTCTCCTAGTTTATTTTTAAATCACCCGTTTGCTTAGTCTCCGACTATTTCAAATATTATGTATTTAAGAACACATAGGAGATATACTGGTAACAAAAGTTTCAATTTAAAGTTTATCCATAACCATTATCTATTTAAGAATTTACTTACTCTCTCTTTTTCTTCAATTTATTTAGGTGTATGGATCATATTATATGTTATTTTGTACTATATCCAGGTTTTGACTGCATATGTAGAAACAGCTAGAGGGAGGACCATTTTGCGTGGAACCCGTCCACCAGACTTGGTCAAGTGAGTATTTTTGATTCAATATCATCATCATCGTTATCATCAATGATTATTGTTCGCGTTTGATTCATAAATCACACTAGCCGAATGCGGTTTTAGCTAAGGGCAGATTTTGAATTTTGCTTCTGGTGGATGCCAGATTTATCTTAAGGGATAAGGAAAGGATTGATGAATGGAAAAAAAGGAATGGACTGGGAAGGGCTAGGAGAAGGATATAGGCTATATCACTGTGTTTTCTTCTCCAATTGTGATGATTGTTTCTCTTTTGAATTTTAAATTTCCTCGGAACTAAAAAAAAACAACACTTTCATGTAGAATTTTTTTGAAAGAATAGAAAAAATTCGATCACGCGGCGGGATTCGCCTCTCGGCTAGGCGTTGCTACGGTTGGGCAAGAAACGCAGGTTCGAATCCCGCCCCGTGATCGAATTTTTTCTATTCTTTCAAGAAAATTTCCCATTTATAAAAGCATTTCAATGCTATAAAACTAAAAATTGGGCACTTTCATTGTTTATCATGCACCACCATGACTAGATTATTTTTAGATTCACCCGCGACGCCCTCTTACAATCCGCTTGCGGCGCGATAGTGAGCGCGTGCATGTCGCACATCCGCCGCTCGCACCTCTGGACGCGGCGCACCGTCGACGAGATAATGGCGGTCGCCTGCCAGCTGTTCACCGCCTCGCTCGGCTCGCTGGGCTATGAGTTTAGACCGGGCGAGGATGTGCTGCTGCCTCTACAGGTAATGTGGGTTGTGGGTTGTGGGCTGTGGGCTGTGGGTTGTGGGCTGTGGGTTGTGGGTTGTGGGTTGTGGGTTGTGGGTTGTGGGTTGTGGGTTGTGGGTTGTGGGTTGTGGGTTATGGGTTGTGGGTTGTGGTGTTTAAATATTACTGGACACAGAGATACTTTAGTGCAACTTCTAAAACCATTCTTTAGACCTTAGAATTGGACGTAAACCGTGCGTAGTTAATGGTGCTGATTTGCAGGTAAAGAGCTCAGTAATGCTAGTGTGTATTGTTTTTTTAAGAAGTGAAAATAGAGAGAAGTATGGGAAAATTACGGGATGATGGAAAAGGAATGTAGAATATAGCTAAATAATATCAAACTTAAGTAAAGTACAGCAATTTTTTCTTCACACAGGAAAAGAAATATTCGAATTAGTCGACATTTGACGATTCGTATTTATTTACGTTTCTAATATAAATAATCAGGTACTCAAGCGGTTCGTGCTTGGTGTCAACTACGTGAGATACGATTTGCAGCAAGTGTACACTGGCAAGTTGGAGCAGAAGGAGCCCACCGAGATGACCGTTAGGTAAAGTGTTTATTTTTATTGAATATCTGTTTGTGTTTAAATGATTCTTGACTGATTGAATTTTAAAATAAGATGGTATTTTATCTTGAGGCGTATGAGTTATATAAGTATTGTATTATTGCAGAGTAGTTGCGAAGCCAATTAGGAAAAACTTTGCTAAGTGTTATTTATTATATACGTTAGAAATTATCTCAAATTTAATTTTTAGTTTTATAGCATTGAAATGCTTTATAAATGAGTAATTTTGAAAGAATAGAAAAAATTGGATCACGAGGCAGGATTCGAACCTGCGTTTCTTGCCTAACCGTAGCAACGCCTAGCCTCTCGGCCACCCGTGATCCTGCCACAGTAATCGAAACACAGTAATTCTTCTACTCTTTCGGTTTCATGTGCCTAAGGGGCACCCCACGCCATCTATTGAGATGATTAAGAACCATCACAACCAATACGAAACACTATTTCAATGATTCAATATTGTATCGATGGAACGCGGCCTTTGTTAAATTTAATTTTTAGTTTTATAGCATTGAAATGCTTTATAAATGAGAAAAATAAAGGCCGCGTTCCATCGATTATATTTATAATTAGCCATATTCCTGAACAAAAATAACTTATTGAATCCTCTCTCCAGTCTGGCTTTCGCCCCAGCCATGGTACGACTACTGCTCTCATCAAAATCGCAGATGACATTAGATTTGGCATGGACAACAAGCAGCTCACTTTACTTACGTTGCTAGATTTTAGTAACGCTTTTAGTTCCGTTGATTTCGATATCCTTGTGGGTCTGCTTCGTTCTCTTAACATATCTCCAGCTAGTATTGACTGGTTTCATAGTTATTTATGTGGACGCCGGCAAAAGATTCACAGCGATGAGGTCTCCCCGTCATGGTGTGATATTCAAGCCGGTGTACCTCAAGGTGGCGTTTTGTCTCCTCTCCTTTTTACTATATTCATTAATACTATCTCGAAATCCTTATCTTCTCTCTACCACATGTATGCCAATGATGTCCAGATCTACATCCAGTCAACCTTAGCAGAGTTACCGAACGCTATTCAAAGAATGAATAATGACTTGAATTCCATCGCCATGTGGAGCAACCAGTTCGGCTTGAAGGTTAATCCTCTGAAAACTCAAGTCATCATTGTTGGTAGTCCCTCGCTAATCGCGAAAGTTGACTAGGCTTAGCTTCCTTCAGTTTTTTTGTGTGGCACTCAACTCCCTTTCCGTAAGCAAGTTAAGGATCTTGGTATATATATCGATCGAACATTGTCGTGGGATGATCAATTGAAGGATGTAAGCAGGAAACTGTTTGCTTCTGCGGGAGCTTTGCGACGACTTCGTAATCTTCTACCCATTCCAACAAAGCTAGAGCTCGCTCATTCCCTTCTCCTATCTCACCTTGACTATGCAGATATAATTTATCTTGATCTATCTGAGGCCCAATCTATCTATCTAGGCTTGAAAGACTCCAAAATTCTGCATTCGATTTATCTTTGGGCTGAGAAAATATGATCATGTTTCCGACTTCCGTAAGAGGCTGAAATGGCTCCCTATTCGTCTTCGGCGAAATTCCCATATTCTTCATCTTCTGTACTGCTTGTTGTTTGATTCGAAAGCTCCAAGCTATCTTCGAGAGAAATTTCAATTTATGAACTCTACTTGCCTACGCTCCTCGACTAATCTTTTACTCCTGATTCCGGCCCATAAATCAAAATTCTTCCACAATTCATTTGCTGTTCGTGCGGTTCAGTTGTGGAACTCTCTCCCTACAGATGTAAGACGAGCGCAAAATTTAAACGTCTTCAAAAATTTATTGAAAAATCATTATTTATCTCACTCGTAATTATTGCTTACTGCAACTATAATATCCTACTATGTAAGTATATATATGTATGTAAGTCTATTTAGTTATGTTTATCTCTTTATATATGTATGTATATTATAAATATGTATATGTTATGTTTGTATTTTTTAATATGTATATGTTATTATTATTATTAAGTATCGAATCGAAGTAATATCGAATTTTACTTATAAAAATACTTTAATCATAATGATTACAATATGTCTTGCACGATGCAAGAGCTAAAAAGTAATGAATATAATACTAAACTTATTTAACATGAAAACTTAAAATTACGTCGCGCCAAAGGAATTCGCTGCATACAGTAGTAATATACGTTCCCGTGCGAACCGTCGACTCAGCGTTGCGTTAGGGTTCCGCTGGCGTAACTTCCGAGTTTCATTATTGCCTTATTTTTGCTTACCCATTTTTATTTTTATTTTCCTTCATTGTTAGGGTTGCCTGGTAGAGATCGCTACCTAGCGATAAGGCCGCCCTTTGCGAATTTAATTTAAGTTTTTTGTACGCCTGCTTATCTTTTTATTCTTTACGCAATAAAGAATTTTCCATTCATTACTACCATTAGATGTGCATTGGAGAGGTTCTTCGAGTCCCACACGCACGGGATCCTCTGGTCGGTGCCCCACGCGGTCGCAGTATGGCGAGTAGCTGGTGCTCCATCATACTACATGATGGAGCCCCACGCGTGTGGCCCCACTGGGTTGAGGGTGGACGCTCAGGTGATCTGGATGATGTTGTTATATAATTGGTAGCCTAGTTGGTATTGTTTTTGCTTGGATTATTGTTGTTGGATGATGGGATTGTTGCCTAGATGATATTGTTTTTAGATAATATAGACATACAAATTTTACTCTGGCTTGGTAGTTAGAGACTTCACAATTGCAAATATTATGTAAAAAAGAATTTATTTTACATTGTCAATACGTAATTTATTTATTGCTACCTAGATGATGATGTTGTTGTTGGATGGAGTGGTTGTTAATTTGTATCCTGAATGACAGTATTTATTTGAAATGGTAGTTATTCTACTGTGTGATATTTGAAATGTGTTTATGGGTACTTACTTTTGTTTGCATAATATAATGTTAGTCGAATTTTAAACGATAATTTTGCGGTTGACATTAAATAAAACGTGAAACTATTATTTGAAATGTTTTGAGTAAATTACGACAATAAAATAGTAAGAAGACATTGTTTATTTAAAATTCTATTTGATTAAAATTCCACGATATCTTTAGGACGATGGCGCCGCCTGCGTTCTAACTTTCACATCAGCCAAGTTAATGGCCTTTGCGTAAGTAAATCCTACTAATATTATAAATGCGAAAGTTTATAAGGATGTGTGTGTGTGTGTGTGTGTTTGTTGCTCTTTCACGCAAAAACTGCAGAATCGATTGCAATTAAATTTGGTACGAAGACAACTGGACAACTGGAATAACATATAGGCAACATTTTATTTCGATATTCCTACGGGATACGGACTTACGCGGGTGAATCTGCGGGGCGCAGCTAGTAATTTTATATTTTTTTAATTGTCTGCAAGTATAGTTACAGTATAATATATTTTTGTAATTCTTCAAATGCATCCATTTGTATGTAAAAATAAAGAATTTAAAATCATCAAATTAGGATATATTATTTTGTGGTGCAAACTCATGGCTGAAACCAGGCCTGTTTTGGCTCGACGATAGAAATCTCACAGAGGTGTAAGTGACAGTATTAAGGAATTTTAATAATCACCTTTGTCAGTGAATAAATTCATCATCATAGCCCTTATATGTTCCCACTGCTTGGACACAGGCCTCGTATGAGGGTTCAGACCATAATCCACCAAGCTGGCCAAGTGCGGGTTGGCAGATGTCACATGTCGTCGAACTTTTGATTCTCGGACATGCCGGTTTCACGATTCTCACGATGTTTTCCTTCACCGTTTTAAGTAGTGGTGATGTTATCTACAGTCGCAGATAAATTGAAAAATCATTTTATTTCCTGCATGCTCGCCCGGTCTCGAACCCCGTCCTATCAATTTGAAGTTCGAGGTTCTCACCACTGAGCCACCATTGCAAAGTGAATAAATTATAGTTCGTTAAATCAAAATTATCTCTAGCTACCTCCAAAACGTGCCAGTGGTCGAGAGGCCAAAGCACGATTTTCAATTGTACGCGATGGCCGTCACTGTGCAGCCGATTAAGAAGCTGGGTGGAGTCGAACCCCCGCTGGTTCGAGCGCCACCTGGTGTCAGATTGGTGCCGGCTACTAGTAAGGTGAGGCCATGAATTGAGATCCAATTAAAAAAATCACAATCTTAAGTTACATCATCATATACATATATAGAGATGATGATGATGATGATGATGATAGAAAACTCCGTAACAAATTAATAGAACTGCAACTAATATTAATTGAACAATTGCAAAAAAAATGCAATAAATTTTTTTAAGGTTATATATTTATTTGTATTAAGGGCGGCGTTTATAACGAAGTTTTGTTTTAGAAAGCCTATGAACCTTAATCTCTTTTTGGCGGTTCTTTTTTATACTCAGAAGCAGATGTCGCCTCCCACGAGTCATGTCAATATGGTCTGGCACTTATAGGCGGTTTAGATTTATATTAAAAACAGTTATTATTGCTCGTAGGGAAAAAAATTTACTTCTTCATTACCATCACAGCATATCATATAATCCATTAAACTGTATGGTCGTGTACCATAGGTGGATGTGCACGGCAGCAAGCGCCGTGCATCCGAAAGGGATAGGAAACATCCGCCGGGCAGCGCCACTTGTGTGGACGCGCAGCGAGCCTCGGAGAAGAGGGACAAGGAAGAAGGGAAGTTGAAGGGTAAGGATAGGGGGAAAAGTGTCATCATTTGGTTTTGTGACATCGCCATGTAGAGGGATGGAGATATATCTGTATATCTGTAGAGGGTGGTTAATTAATTCGAGACATATGATTTTGTTTGATAAATAAGCAGTTACTGAAAAAAGTATCAGTTTTGAAAACTCTCATCGTCATCAGCCCATACACGTTCCCACTGCTGGGATACAGGCCTCATATGAGGGTTCAGGCCATAATCCACCACGCTGGCCAAGTGCGGGTTGGCAGATATCGCATGTCGTCAAACTTTTGATTCTTGGACATGCCGGTTTCCTCACGATGTTTTCCTTCACCGTTTTAAGCAGTGGTGATGTTATCCACATGTGCAGATAAATTGAAAAATCAATTTATTTCCTGCACGCTCGCTCGGTCTGGAACCCCGACTTATCGATTTTTGTAGTCCGAGGTTCTCACCACTGAGCCACCACTACTTTTTGAAAACTGCAAAATTTCCCTTTAAATTTTCTTTATTGATTGATTATTTCTATACATATTATTTCAATTAGATTCAGATATATTATTTCATTTGGATTTTTTATATCCCAGGCCAAAGGAACACCAGCGGCTGGTTGGTACTCCATGACGGCACTCAGTTCCTGTCCGCTCAGCACTCTATGAGCTGCAAGAAGTTCCCCTACGCGTCTAGGGGCAATCAGGTGGGTGTTAGGGGAAAAAACAATTCATAATATGAGCTGTAATGACTAAAGAAATATATAGCAAGAACAGGCTTTAATGATAGAATCGACTAAATTGTCTCACTTGCTCTTATACAGAATGTTTTTAAAGAAATTAATTCATCTAATAATTTGATAAGTATACATACAGAGTGATTGACCGCCTCCTTGGTACAGTGGTTAACACGTGAGCGTAAGACCGAGGGGTCCTGGGTTCGAGTCCCGAGGGGTCCTGGGTTCGAGTCCCGGTGGGGACGCACAAAATAAAAAAATGTCTCGGTCTGGCAGGACACAGAAGGCTGATCACCTACTTGTCCATAAAGAAAATTGATCAGTGAAACAGATGCATATCATCTGCCCCATACCCCAGTACATACACGGGACTTCACACATACAGAGTGTGCATTAAATCTATTGAAGTGGATCAAACTCCATATCCTAACGGGCGGTTTCATACAAACAAACGGGTGGAGCTTGAGAAAGAGCATTTATAAGTAAGCACCCCCCAAATGTGCTACCGGCAGGCGCTCGCCTGCGCGGTGATGGCGGTGGCGATGTCGCGCGCGGAGGACGTGTGCCGCTGGTGCTCCTCCACCCTCGATCAGATACTGGACAGCGGCGACCAGCTGTACCAGGATAGCTACCTGCACTTTAGGCCGCACTCGAAGATCTTGAATATAGAACAGGTGAGCACGTGTTGAAATGGTCGTTGGCGCTGACTTTGCGATAGTGGGGTAGAAATATGAGTCAATGGCTTTATCGTCTAGTGGTGATGAATTTTTGTACTTATTATTCGTTGTCTATAAAAAAGTCGCTGTAGATTACAAAACTGAAAAGTGTACCACCACATGCAGTTTTTATACTCGGGCGTGAAGGAAGCGAAACAGAACTCTTATCAGGTTTAAATAAAATGTGAAGCTCCACGTTAACGTCTTAGGTTTTTTAGATTTTTAAAATAACAATAATACCTAGTTCACTAGTTCCAATGAATGGAGCACCCATGCAAATGATGCTTGAAGCTCTAAAATCCAGTTCCACCGAAGGGTATATTTATAACTTATGGAAATAAAATTCGCCAAGATGTAGATTATTTATTACCTACTAGCTGACCCGGCGAACTTCGTACCGCCTTAGCGTTGCAATAATGCACTACTTTATTTTGTATAGCTGACCTATCTAATCTATGGCAAAATTAAATGTACATTTTTCAATATCTCTGAGAGATTTTCTTAATATTTTTTTCCGTAAGAACCTTCTCCTAATAATAACAAGTACAACAAAAAAAGAATTAGTGAAATCGGGACCAAGGAAAACGG
>NW_024045131.1:3666395-3687042 GCF_012273895.1 Zerene cesonia | reverse complement strand
ATAAATGTTATTTGCAGTTAACAATTTTCTTTTTTCTTTATTACAATATTTATGGCAAGACTAGGTATAGATATTAACAATCTGATGGGACTACATTAATAATAACTAAATTAAATGAATATATAATTGGAAAATGGAACAACAAATTGAAGGTAGAATTTAGGAGCACATTTTAAAACTCTAAAATGCATTTCCGCCGAGCGGTAACAAATCACTATACAAGGTGTAAATCGCATGTCGCCAGGTGTTACGCAAGTTCTACACTCCCGGCAATTGTGTGTGCCGCGTCGTCGTCTACAGAGCGAGGCAGAAGGGTATTGTCGATGACGATCTTATTGATCAGGTAATGTTGTGTTTTATGTCACCGTCGGCAATGGAGCTGGCGGCTCGGCTGATGGTAAGCGCTACCACCGCCCATGGACAGACCTATGCCTCTACAAATGGATTGCCGACTTTAAATGGTGCGGAATGAAGAAAGATTAGGGGAGTAAAGGTAAGGACTGGTAAGGAAAACGATACGTGCCTGCGGCTCCCCCAATCGGCGAATGAGACATTATCAGGCATTTAGTGACGATCTTCTGTGGACGGGTGGTTCCTTCTCCGAAGCTCGACTCCAACTAAATTATATATTTTGGTTTACTTTGGTGGTGCTAGCACGGTAAACGTGATAAGCAGTTCCTAGATATTTCCTTTTCTTTTATATATTTTCGTTAGTAATCATTAAAATATTTTTTTTATATTAGTTGTGATGGTTCGTAATCATCTCAATAGATGGCGCGGGGTGCCACTTAGGTACATAAAACCGAAAGTGTAGAAAAAAATTGATTACTGTAGCGGGATCACGGGTGGCCGAGAGGCTAGGCGTTGCTATATCGATTTGGCAAAAAGTTTGCGGGTTCGAATCCCGCCTCGTGATCAAAGTTTTTTCTATTATTTAAATTCTTGGGGGAGCCGGAGGCCCATTTCCTTTTCCTCACCCATCCCAGTCCATCCCTTCTTTCCAGTCTTTAGTCCTTTCCTTTTCCTTTATCCCATAAAAGCGGGCAGCGCATTCGAAGAGGCACTACCTTTGCGAATGTTCATGGGCGGTGGTGATCGCTTACCATCAGGCGAACCACCAGCTCAGTTGCCCGCTGTGACATACAAAAAAAAAGTGTACAAGCTGTGTTATAAGCACAAGATAATGGTCATTTTGCCAAAAGGTGTCGGAGTTCTTCCGCGAGGAGCGCTCCGGGGTCTTAGTGGCGGGCCTTGGTGATTTTGCTGTGGCCCTGTTTAGGACGCCCAGAGGTAAATTGGAGTAGTTGGTTGGCTTGGCTGTAGTAATTGATTTGGGGGTCGGAAAAGGGGAAAAAAAGAGGGGTGGATGGGAGAAAATGGAAAAGGCTAGAAGGGAAGAAAGTGGAATTGAAGGATGCTTACGGGATACATGCGGAAGAGAAGAGACGAAGCTAATGAATATTTAATATCAATGTGAAGCTAGCTTATGCACTAGTTGTTGCCCGCGGTAATTTTTAATAGAACGCCATCTATCGGCATTTACAAATTTCAAAGTGAGTCAATTTCGAATCAAAATGGTTTATTCCTATGTCACTCAAACAATTATGTATATGAAACGTTCTGTTGCGTTGTAAAAGAATGACAAACAAACACACTTTTACATTCATCATACATATTAGTAGGATTAGGATTTGTCTGAGAGAGCTGTTTCATTTGGGTTTCTCTATTAAAATAATAATTATTTAAAAAAGGTTACTACATGTTCGATCCGGCGGATAGAGATAGATACGGTCGGGCCGTAGCGCCGCCGTGCACGGGACGCGCGAGGGCTTGCTTCTCGCAATATCCCAATGTAAATGTTTTAGCAGCTCTATGTAGATCACAATGTCGTGTGTGTAGCAACTCTATATAGTTTATAATATCTTTTGTGTTTTTAGCAGCTCTATATAATTCCAAATGTCGTATTTGTACACACAGTGTTTGTAGCACTAAATAGAAGTAAAACTGGCAATTTCGTTTATTTAGCAGCTCTATATAGATCGTAGTGTCGTTTGTATTTAGCTGCTCTATATGAATCGTAATGTCGTATACGTTGTTAGTAGCACTATATCGAAGAAAAACTGAAAAAAATTGTTTGTTTCAAAGCTTTATATACATCGTAATGTCGTTTGTATGTAAAAGTTTATATAGATATAAAGTGGGAAATTTCTTGTATGTTGTGTTTAGCAGCTCCATATAAATACAGATTTGAAAATTTCATGTTGCTTTTTATCAGCTCTATATATTTGTAGCAGCTCTTATATAGGTATAATATAATAAATATATAAATTTTCATTCTGTATCTATACGGAGCTGCTGGCAATTTCATGTAGAAAGATTTTAATTTTTTTTTTCAAATTAGAAAAACATCGTTTTTAGTTTTGAATTAGTCTTCTCATTGTGTTATTGTAAATTTTAAATGTTATGTTTATTATAAACTAAACAATAAAATACAGGTGAGAACGTTATGTGAAAAGTTGGGGCCGAATATACCGCCGGTTTTGAAGATTAAGAATGACGACAACGATTCGAAGGAGGTAATTTTTACTATATATATATATTTAATAGCTGCGCCCCGCGGTTTCGCACGCGCAAGTCCGTATCCCGTAGGAATATCGGGGTAAAAGTTGCCTATGTGTTATTCCAGTTATCCAGCTGTCTACACAACAAATTTCAATGAAATCGGTTCTGTAGTTTTTCTGTGAAACAGTAACAAACACACACACACATCCTTATAAATTTTCGCATTTATAATATTAAAAGTAGGAAGTAGGATAGTAGGATGTTAGTAGGATTAGTTTACTAGAACCTCGCCCCGTCTCCTGGCGGATATCGTGATTCCTGTTTTACCCCAAGGGAACTTTTAATCGGGATAAAAACTATCCTATCACCCAGGGTATGAGCTATACCCTGTCTGTATACCGGATTTTATCAAAATACGTTCACTAGTTTCGGCGCGATTGACGGACGAACATCGAAACGAACACTAAGCTTTCACATTTATAATATTAGTGTGATTTGCTGGAAGTTCAATCATAATACGAAATGTTAATAAATTTAAAAATTTGTGTTTCAGGTAAAGGTGCTAGCCGATAAATCGAAAGAAAGCGCATTTGACGATTCGAAGGAAGAGAAAGAGGTAATATTAATAACTAGCTGCGCCCCGCGGTTTCACACGCCTAAGTCCGTATCCCGTAGGAATATTGGGATAAAAAGTTGCCTATATGTTATTCCAGTTGTCCAGCTGTCTACGTACCAAATTTCATTGCAATCGGTTCAGTAGTATTTGCGTGAAAAAGCAACGAACGTACACACATCTTAACAAACTTTCGCATTTATAATTATAAAACAAAGGCGCTTTTTCTGTCTGTCCCTATGTATGCTTAAATTTTTAAAACTACGCAGTGGATTTTGATGGGTTGTTTTTTTTATAATAGGTGGTGATTCAAGAGGAAGGTTAATAATAAAATCTATTAATTTACACCGAATTTAGCGCGTGCGAAGCCGCGGGCATTAGCTAGTATGGTGGTGGTACATATATAGCCTATAGCCGTCTCCAATAAATATCTAACGCGGAAATAATTTTTCAAATCGGATCAGTAGTTCCTAAGATTAGTGCGTTCAAGGAAACAAACAAACAACCATCTTAATTCTTCTTCACCTTTATAATATTTGTATAGATAATATATATTATATATATTAGTATATATTATATATTTTTTATAAATACATATGTCTTTCAGGTACACTTCGAAGAGCCAGCACATTTTGCCATATACGGAATGGATGTTACAAGCCTTCGTAGATTGAATCAGCATGAAAGATAAATAAATAAAAAAATTTGTAAAAAAAAATATATATATTTTGCATTACTGCCATCTAGCGGACTTGTTAAAACTAAGTCAGTTTTATATGATCCGTATGTTACACGTTTGAATTGATTCTTGTATTTTCTAATAGATGGCGCTATTTTAAATACTTTTCCCGCGCAATTGTAACGTTGAATTGTTTAAGTCCACATTCGTAACAGTGAAATTATTGTAATAAATTTTGTAAACTGTTTTGGTGTGTTTTATTTTTATTAAGAATTAGTCTTATAATATGTAACTCTTAGATAATGGGAGATAGAGATAGTAATATGTAGTCATATATTGATAAAAATTACATACGAAGTTGCATCCTATTCCTCTAAATAAAGTAGGTAATTAAATGATTAAAATTACTTCACTGATTTTGTAAATGTTAGGTTTCAAAAAAAGAGAAATTCTGTTGAAATGTGGTTTAATACGGTTTGTGGTTCTTACATTTCATTCAAACTCAAACTCGGAACATTCTATTAGACTTCTAGAAGCACATTTGAACAGAGAAGAGCTGGCAAGCTCTGTAATTGCTCATTTTAATCATGCCAAAGAACTGTCCTGTAGTTCTCAAGCGATTTTCATATCAAAAGAGGAGCGCGACAGGCTGAAGAGTTTGTTTTGCTAGAGTTTGATTTAATATATAGAAATTGGATTCGATTTATTGAATTCGAACTTATGAAATAAAATTGAAGATACATAAAAGATCATATTTTATGCACCTACATTTCTTAGTTATCCGGTTAACATTTACGTATTGCTAAATTTAAAACTAGATGGCGCTCTGAGTAGTCTTTCGTATTCATTCGAAATTCTAAATAATAATAAATATATTTACTGACATAAAATAAAGTAATATCTCTATGTACTTATATAGACTAATCGTGTCACAATGTTAGTTGCCGTACTCCTCCGAAACGGCTTGACCAATTTTGATGAAATTTTTTGTGCTTATCAGGTATCTATGAGAATCGGACAATATCTATTTGTCATCCCCCTGAATGATAAGAATAAGGCAGAACAGCGTTTGCCGGGTGCAGCTAGTATTTTATATGACCCACTGACTATCGGACTAGTTGGGAACTATGTTTCGGCTGTCGATGGCTTCTTCCTTAAAACAAAGTTACATTACATTTTATATCTTTAAAATTATTTGTTTTATAATTTAAATGATAGTCTTAATATATTTGTAAGCAAAAAATGCTTGTGTCTGGAGGTTCCGATCTTCCATTTAACATTTATAGGTGTAGAAATAAAATAAGATGATTTTATACAACGCAAACACAACAAAAATGAAAAGAGAAAAACAGAAATAAGTAAAATATTTGTATATGTGTGTGTTAGTGCGTGTTTACATTTGTGTGTGTGTGTGTATGTTTTTGAATGTGTGTGTGGCTGTGTGTCAAATAGCTGTCAGTTTTATTTACTCTTTATAAAGAAGCAAATGTTCCGTATCTGAGATTTCAACCATGCCGTTATAAGCAGCTTACAAATATATATTAAACCTTCGTGAAATATTAACGATTATAACAAATCGATCAAATGCAAGTTGGACTTCTGACACTAACGGGTTCCCGCCCGCGGTATGTCTTTTCCCTCCATAAGAACCAGTGCCTTAACAATAGCCGAATTGGTTGAGATGTTTTTGAATTTAACGATTAGCAATGCATTCGAATTTTTTATGTAGATAGAGAGACTTTTTTTAGGGGTATGAAAAATAGATGTGATGATTCTCAGACCCACCCGATATAGACGGAAAATTTCATAAAAATCGGTCCAGACGTTTCGGAAGCGTATGGTAACTAACACTGTGATAGGATAAGTACATATTGATTTCTAGTGAAGCTCTATTTTTGGTCTATTTTTATAATTCCACATATTCCAGACACCGTTTCTGATAAGCAAAATGCAGGCAAAAAACTAGTTTCGATCCTCCGTATTAAATTCTATATCCTGCAATGTTTTATAACCTGCTAAAGTGAAGTCCCCTACAGGGGGTATGGGGCAGATGATGTACATCTGTTTCACTGATCGATTTTCTTTATCGACAAGTAGGTGATCAGCCTTCTGTGTCCTGCCAGACCGAGACATTTTTTTTTCATTGTTCCCACCGGTAATCGAACCCAGGACCCCTCGGTTCTACGCTCAAGCGTTTACCTCTGTACCAAGGAGGCGGTATATCTTGCTAAACAAGGATTTTATTTATAAAAAATCCTATCCAACATTCGCACCTGCTCCATAAAAACTGTGAATGACATAGATACATTTAACGGGTGATTAATTAGGGTAACATTACTTGCAAGTCCTGCCACCGTGTACAATTATATAAATTATATGATTTCGATTCGATTTTATTGGATTGGTGATGGTTATGGCTAATTAAAGTTACAAAATAAACCAAAAAAGCTCGTTTTAATGATAGAATCAACTAAATTGTCTTATTTGCTTATACGGAGTATACTTAAAAAGATATTTTTTTATCCTGGCGATCATAAATAGAATATATACGTAAGGAAATTATTTAACCCTGCCAATCCCAATCAGTAAGATAAACTCATGAAATTATTGTATTCTCAACGATCTTTGATTAGTGTACAAAGTTCGAATTAAATCTGTCCGTTTAAAGTTAAAGGAGTCGCTTACATACATACCGAAGAATTCTCTTTCAAAATTAACTGATCAATCAACGCCTAGACCAAACTACTGGACCGACCGTGCTGAAATTTGGTATGCTGATGGCCACTATGATGTAGGCACCCGCTAAGAATGGATTTTGATTAATCCTACCCCCATAGAGATAAAAAAGGGGATGAAAGTTCATACCATGAAATTATATTTTTTTTAACCACGCGAAGCTGCTCCAACAGCTTGTCATAGATAAATCTATTACACACACACAACCAAAAGATTCCAAGAGCCTATATTTCTTATCATTAGCGTATCTTTTTCTATCTTTCGCCAAATACCACACTGCAGAAGTCGGAACATGTCAGCGACGAGAGAACTTGATGTATGGACAAGTTGAAACAACATTATAATTAGTGGGACACACGAGCGCGTCGGTCGTTAGGATATACAAGGGAATAAATATAAGCCCCTTGCCCCGGCTTCGCCCGGATTGACAAAAAAGACTATGTTAGAAGAAGAAAAAAAGCTTTCTAACGTTTCAAAGTTTTTCTAATAAGAAATGAAAAAAAAAATCTATACTAAATATAGTATACATTATTTTCATATCGTGTTTTAAATGTAGTTTAATTTGTTTGTGTATTGTGTGATTTCTTTGTTTTGAGATAGGATAGGTTCCACAACCCGTGGAGAGCTGACTGGGAGAGGGAACCTAGGTTTGGGGAGTTCGGAATTATCATTTTATGGCCTACGGAAATATTCATTTCCATCATGGGGAAGATTTTTAAATGGAAATAACTTTTAATAATTATTTGAGTAATAAAAATTGTTGCGTGTGTGTGTGTGTGTGTGTATGTGACTGCAGGTATAAACTGCGAAGCTGTTTGATCGATTAAAACAAATCTTTTACAAACAGATAGCTAAAGATTTGTTAATTGAGAAAATCATTAAATAAGAAATTACAAAAGAGTTTTTAACCAACGTTTAAATGAAAAAAAATGAAATTTTTACTAATGTTTCGCTTCGATTAAATTTCTCCCGTGGTTGTCTAGTAGAGATCACTGCACAGTAATAAGGCCGCCGATATAGTTGTCGTGAAATTATTTCCAATTGTGTCATCGTTTGTGACGTACAATAAAGAGTTAAATAAATAAATATCTTAATAGAATACCCATATAAATAAATAATAACACTAAATCACTAAAACCATACAATGATTAAATAACATCTATTGATATAACTGTTATTATAAAGCATAAGAGAAACGTCCGCTCCGCGCATGCGCCGCCGTCAGCCATTTTGTTCTCCCGAATTTTTAATTACGCGCTTTTTGCCGCGAACGGCCATCGGCCGTCCGCTTTTTAGCTTTCTAAGAATTTAATTAACTAAATTTAATTTGATACGTTTAAAGCTCTTTTGATTTATTAAAAAAATAATTGTCAAATGCCGGCGCGTTTGATGCGTGGGGTTCACTCTGTAGGATCCATGTCCGAATGTAACATATCAAATGACAATGAAATTCGAGGTTGATACAGCTATGCGGTGTTTTCCGGGACGCGTGCTTTTGCGAGACTAGCCACGCAATGTGGCTTTACACGCATCACGCATGCAATAACGTGTATTTTATAGTCACAAAATTATAATATGGAAGTTGAGGTTGAGAAAATTAGTATGTTTGTTGTCATTATTTAAATAAACATATTGACGTATACGGTATACGTAACAAAAAACATTCTTCGGCAATATTTTTCCGTCCATTTGTTTGATTCGGTTAATCTGTAGAAACACTGGACTGACTTTGACAGTATTTATAAGACATCCAGTTACAACTGGTTCTAACTAGTGAAAGCACGTTCTAACGGAAAACGTCATTATACTGAACAAGTAATAAATCGTTTAAAAAAACTTAAAAACCTAAGGGGTTGCCTGGAAGAAATCACTCTAAAGTGATAAGGCCGCACCGTTATATATTATCTTTAACTATTGTTTATATTTTCTTTTTCTTTTTTCTTCTTTCTATAATTAATGTGTAATAAAAGTATTAAAATAAATAAATAAATAAAGAGTAAAAAATATAAATAGGAAACTCCTTTATTATCGTTTGTATGTAACGTTTTCATGAAAAACCACCAGACCGATTTCAAAATTCTTTCACCCTTAGAAAACACCAAATTCAGTGAGTTACAGGCTATATATGTATTACGGACGAAGCCGAACTAACAGCTAGTTCAGTTATAAAAATATAATTTCAAAATGGCCGATGAATGCATCTCATAAACACCGGTTGTGTTATAGATTTTCGTGGACCTGGTTCGTCATGGTAGAGGTAATTAAATGAAGTACATTATAAGTTATCGATAGTTTTACGTTTAATGTTGATAATTTATCGATAACTAACTGCGCCCCGCGGTTTCATCCCATAAGTCCGTATCCCGTAGGAATATCGGGATTGAAAGTTGCCTATATGTTATTCCAGTTGTCCAGCTGTCTACGCACCAAATTTCATTGCTATCGCTTCAGTAGTTTTTGCGTGAAAGAGCAACAAACACACACGCATCCTTACAACCTTTCGCATTTATAATATTAGTAGGATAGGAGAGTAACGCTATATCAACAAATCGTAAAAAATAGAATGGACACAGTGATATATTGACGGGTGATTAATTTCTTTTGCAATTTTGAACTAAAGATAGGTAATTTGTGAACCAACCATTTGATTAGAACACATTATAGGCAACTTTGTATCCCGATATTCCTACGGGATACGGATTTACGTGGGTGAAACCCTAATATAATTACTATAAATCTAACCCATAATCTGTTTGATGTCAGTCAAAAATCTAATCTTTATATATAAAATTCTCGTGTCACAATGTTAGTCTCTATACTCCTCCGAAACGGCTTGACCGATTCCTCTGAAATTTGGTAAGCATATTGGGTAGGTCTGAGAATCGGCTAACATCCACTACACTACCAATACCACTAAACGATAAGAGTAAGGCAGAGCAGCGATTGCCGGGTGCAGCTAGTCTAATATATAAAATTCTCGTGTCACAGTTTTCGTTGCCATACTCCTCCGAAACGGCTTGACCGATTTTGATGAAATTTTTTGTGCTTATCCGGTATCTATGAGAATCGGCCAATATCTATTTTTCATCCCTCTAAAAGATAAGAGTAAGGCAGAACAGCGTTTGCCGGGTCACCTAGTAATATATATTATAGCATATATCGATACGCGCGCATCACTAGCCCGTAACTAACACAGCTTAGAGCGGGCATTGTGTTATGCACATAAAATCCAGCCAGCTCCGTTCCCTACAGTATCGGTTTACCTAATTATTGGAATATTCATTTAAAAATCATTAAATAAACGATTCTCTCTTGACGTTTGTAAATAATTTTAATATTTCAAACTCACACCAACATTTATTTATTCAATAAGACTTCTAGAAGCACTTTTGAATCGTCATAACACAGTTATAACATTTACCACCGGTTCGGAAGGCAGTCTCTACAGAGGAGAGCCGGCGAGAAACTCTGTAGTTGCTCTTTTAAAATAACACTAGCTGTGACCCGCGGTTGAAACCGCGTAAGTCCGTATCCCGTAGGAATATCGGTATAAAAAGTGCCTATGTGTTATTTCAGTTGTCCAGCTATCTACGAAGCAAAATAGTATTATTATAAACCAATAGATGTCAAGAAAAAAAAAACACGAATAAAACACGAATATGACATTTTCTAAAAAAAATTCCTAGCTAGATCGATTTATCGCCCCCGAAACCCCCTTTATACTAAATTTCATGAAAATCATTGGAGCCGATTCCGAGATTCCAATTATATATATATTTATATATATACAAGAATTGCTCGTTTAAAGGTATAAGATCAATATTACATTTTATTTCTACCAAAGAACTGTCCTGTGGTTCTTAAGCTTTCAAGGCTAACAGTTTATACCTACAGCAAACAGATTTCTGGATATTTTATATTTTTATAAGAAGTAAATGCTATGTGATATTGGTGTGTTTTAGATAAGATGGTAAATGACAAGTTTTTCTTCTGTATGTAGGTAGAATTTGACAAAATTACATGGTGATGGGTCAATGTTAGGTCCACTATACAGAATACATTGAAAATATGGACTCGTATGGGACCCTGGTACCAACCAGACTATCTTTGTGTTCATTATTATTTAAAATCTTACTTCATATTATAAATGCGAAAGTTTGTAAGGATGTGTGTATGTTTGTTGCTCTTTCACGCAAAAACTGCTGGACCGATTGCGATGAAATTTGGTATGTAGACAGCTGGACAACTGGAATAACATATGGGCACTTTTTATCCCGATTTTCCTTAGGGATACGGACTTACGCGGGTGAAACCGCGCGGCGCAGCTAGTATTAAATAAAATTCAAATCAAATCAGTAGTTTTTGTGTGTAAGGCACATACGTTTAAGATGTGTCTTATCTCGCAGCTTAGTATTTACTAGCGTAGTGCGGTGGACGAATCCAGGGACAAGAGCAAGTATTTATATAGTTGATATCGTTTTCTGATTTACTACATTAGTGTAATGTTTCATTAAAATACATTCTGTATTAACGTGAAAAAGGAACAAACATCCATACTTACAAACTTTCGCATTTATCATCATCATCATCAGCCTCTATATATGTTCCCACAGCTGGGACACAGGCTTCCTATGTGGGTTCAGGCCATAATCCAGCACGCTGGCCAAGTGCGGGTTGGCAGATGTCACATGTCGTCGAACTTTTGTTTCTTCGACACGCCGGTTTCCTCACGATGTTTTCCTTCACCGTTTTAAGCAGTGGTGATGTTGTCCACATGTGCAGATAAATTGAAATATCAATTTATTTCCCGCACGCTCGCCCGGTCTCGAACCCCGACTTAACGATTTTGAAGTCCGCTCACCACTGAGCCACCACTGTTTTTTTTAGCATTTATCTTAATATATATAAATTACGTGTCACGTTGTTTGTCCGCGATGGACTCCTAAACTACTCAACTGATTTTAATCAAATTCGTACACCATTAGCAGTTTGATCTAACTTAAAAGATAGGCTAGTTTATATTATTTCAATTTCGTTAAATAACTACCCGGGCGGAGCCGGGGCGTGCAGTTTATTTCTTTTTATTTTTTTTTTTATTTTTTTTTATTTTTTTTTTTTACATTATTGCTATTACTAGGAATAACAAACAGACCGTTAGCATAGCATGTTTTTTAATGACTATAGTTCGGCCGTTCATAGAATGCGTTCCTGACACATCGCGAATGAACTGACGACGTAACTTTGTAATGGCGTTGCAGTTAAAATAAAAATATTTTTGCTGGTTGTTTACCGTTTTAATAATTGATGAGCATTAAAAAAAATTATTATATCAATAATCAATGAATGTTATAATTTTGTGCCAAACTGAGGGTCAAATAACTTGGTAAACAATATTTTTCTAAATCTATACTGCGCTATTAGGTTATGTCAGCGCTTCATATTTGTAGTGCTGTGCTAAAAATAACAGGCAAGTAAACGAACGAACGATGACGATGATCGTTATCTGTTCTTATACAGTTATAGTTATAATATAAAATAATACGTTTTGTTTTTCTTTTTAAGAATTTGAAAATAATGGACTATAAAATAACTTTTATGAAATATAAAAATATAATTATTATTGATAATAATATAATTATACATGTAGGCGAAGATGATGATGAAGACACCACCTCCTCAAGCGAATCGGAGTCTGATTAATATTCTGTACACACATTCAATTATTCATTCAATTTTATTATATGAATTACTTTTTTTGGTTTCCACTTAAATAACGAAAATATAAATTTTAAATGATTCCGCCAATTTAAAACGAAAATAGTCTTAAAATAATACGGCGGTTCATTTTGGAGGAACGGTAACGAACTCAGTGTTGTGTCCATCACTAGTCGTGTCTAACTGATAGGTGTCAGGAACGCATTCTCTGAACGGCCGAAGTATAATACTTGAAATAATATTCCCCGAATTTTTTTGGACAAAGTCACTGTATAGAAGAGTCATTCACAAACCTCTTGCTATTTCCTGCGGGTATAATGACAAAATGTTGCCATTCATAGGTTTGATGTAAAGCTCGCAATCCATATAGCTAGGCGAAGCTATGCGTTTCATAGAATACTAGCTGCGCACCGCGGTTTCACCCGCGCAAGTCCGTGTCCCGTAGGAATATCGGGATAATAAGTTGCCTATGTGTTATTCCAGTTGTCCAGCTGTCTACGTACCAGATTTAATTGCAATCGGTTGAGAATTTTTTTGCGTGAAAGAGTAACAAACATACATACACATACATCCTCACAAACTTTCGCATTTATAATATTAGTAGGACAGGATTAAATAATTATTTTTAACAAATACCTTCAAATTGTCCGAATTAAACCAAATTTAAATGGGAGAGCGTATAGCAAATCCATAAAAATACAGTCGAGTGTAGAACCTCATCATTTTCTTTGAAGTCGGTTGAAAAATTGATCAAGTGCGTAATATAAATCTGAAGAGTTTGTTTATTTGAATTTACTAATCTCATGAAGCAGTGATCAGGTTTGAAAAATTTCAGTGTTATATCCCTATATAGGAAGACTATATATCTAAAACCATGTACGACGAGGTAAACTGGGGGACACAGCTACTTAATTCAATTTCCTTAATCTATATTATAGCTTTATTTACTAGCTAACCTAACCGGTTACAGTGATTTATCGATAACATGACATGGCCAGCCCTTCTGACATTGTTTACTTTGAAATATCGATTCCAACCCTAAGGAATTAGGGATGTTCATTAGATCAAACGATATTGCTGGTACTTTAACCCCGCATAAACCAGAATGTGAAATGGAAGCGTTTTGTGCATTTATTAGAAAAAAATTCATTGAGAGTTGCTCTGCTTAACGCCTGAACTATTGAACAGATTTTGATGACATTTGGTATATGGATACTTTTTTAAAGGATACAGGATAGGTTTTTCTTTCGATTTAGGAAATCTTACGGGATTGGGATACAGCTTTGTGGATATTTTTTTTTCTTTTCTAAAAATTATACGGGAGAAACCGCGGGCGGAAAACTAATTCTTAATAACATAATTGGTAGATATTTGTTCAAAATTAGAACTACTTATTAACTGTCGATTTTCGATTAGATATTCGATTTCATCATAACATTGCGACGATTAATTACTATCGGTCCACCCGGCTTCGCTGGTGGTACATATATAGCCTAGGAACACGTACCTATCCAATGATAAAAGAAGCTCGAAATCTCTCCAATAATTCCTGAAATTAGCGCGTTCAAACAAACAAAATCTCTCAACATTATATTCTTTATATGGCTGATATATGTAAGCTGATGATGTTATCACCATCATCAGCCTACATTATATATTACGGTGATGTTTTTTATTTGTTTTGTGAACGTGATTTATATTAAAAAAACGTTTTTTTTAATAAAAAAAGCAAAGAAAAACTACGGTACTTTAACCTTATTAAAGGGTATTTTATTAACACATTAAAGCCCTTAGTCATTAAATAAATGATAATAAAAATTATAACTAAGAAAAACACATATTCACGTGCCCTCATACCCTCATATGCTATCACGAAAAAAAAAATAATCTCATGTATTAAAAAACCCTATTTTGACAGCAACGGCTGTTACATTTAAAGATTTGTTCATTTTCCATTTTTTTTTTTTCAAAATGGCCGCCTCATTTGCGCGGTATTGTTACGCGCCAACGTTCGAGTACATACGTGCGAGACGGACATGAATAAAATGATTCAACTATAAACAGGGTCATCATAAAGTAATCCGCCGCAATGTGTGTTTTATTCGAATTTGAGCATTACAGCAACAACTCGTTATATTAAATGTTAAATAAAAATAAATGTTATTTGTTTTATATTCTATTTATTAAAGTCAGTAGAATTAATACGACTTGATATTTGCTGTTTATGAATTAATTGAAGCTATTATTTATAAATCCCTACTGATAACTGTAAAAGTAACTCTGTCTGTCTCTCCTTCACGGCAAAACCATTGAACCGATTTGAATAAAATGTGGTGCAAAGATGGTGTATAGGATATGTTTTAACCCGGAATTTCAAATGCGAACTGTGCGGGGAAATCTCCGAGACCGTTTATCTTTTTATTTGATTACGCGGGCGAACGAACGGAAATCCATTTATTTATAAATAAATAAAATATCTAAATTAATCTGTCGCGCCATGTCCACTTTACTCCTAACTTCGTTATATTTACTTAGGACGGCTCATAATTATGATATTGTACGACACACGGTGGCGTGGCTGCATCGGACTTATGTAACCTCTTTAAATATACAATTTAACCGCTTGCTCGACTTTTTTAACCGACTTCGAAAGTTCAGTAATCTATATTATAGGTCAAATAAAATAAAAATGCCTATAAAACAAGAAAATATAACCTTATTAGGGCAAATTTTAAATAATTTCAAATCAATCAGATTTATATTATAACTTAAATTTTGAAAGTAAATCCTCATTTTTATCCATGACACTATGAGAAATTTAATTTTATTGAAATTCGTTTATCTATTTAGATGTGATTGACACATACAATTCGAAATCTTTTCAATACAACTTTTATTTAAACATGTAGCTCCCAACCAAATATTCTTCTAAAATCAAATTCGTTTGTCACATGACTAATTTTATTCTCTGTCTGTTAAAAAAAAAAACTACATCTGCCATAAACTTGACGTATTATTTGGGCACAAATGCCGCGTATTCTTTATTCGAATTTCAAAATTCGATTTAGGACGAGCTCTGTTTACGGAGAATCCCATTCTAGGTCGGATTTTGGCGGTTCTTTGTTTGACGTATACAAACTTTTCGGTCCACAGATTACATAATGGATTTTATCATCTGTGACATAGAATTAGATTTTGCTCGAACATGCTTTTGTTTAGGAATGCGAAGCGTTGCGTTCTATTGTACACGCTAATCCACAGAGAATAGATTTTTTTGGCGGTAAAATTCTTATTTCTTATTTTGAATTGCACGTAACCTAATACGCATATAGATTCATTGAATTTTTTTTTAATGAATTTTGCTAAAAGCGAGGGAAAGATTTATTATCTATTGTAAAATGTGTCAAGGTCCACAATTTTTTTTTTAATTCTATGTGTGATGAATTATTTTCGGATGTTAGCAAATGTATCATTGAATGGAGGGTTTTAAACTCGACACAGACGGTGTATTCATGTGATAATTAATAATGGAAAATACATAATAGTAGAATTTCAAATATGGGTTTTACAATACACTGAATTTATTTTACAGCAATCTAAACATATATTAATAAAAGTATCCAGGCCATGAACTTCGTACATTACGTACATTACAGTACGAACATTCGTACTGGAAATATTTTTTGAAGTGTAATTGCTGTGCAGTTTGGATTTTTACAGACCGACATTTTACAGAAAATTTTCAATTTTTCTGTTTACCTGTTTGTATATTTGTCAATCACGTACGAACCGATGCACAGATTTAATTTTTAGTTTTATAGCATTGAAATGCTTTATAAATGAGAAATTTTGAAAGAATAGAAAAAAATTTTTGATGCACATGCACAGATTTTGATAGAATTTTATATGGTGATAGATATTAAGTTCGATTTATATTTACTTACTTATTAATTTTTTTTTGCATTGTATTTGTGTACTTCTTTCATCTATTGTATATTGCACTATTGTTTCGTTAAGTCTTACATAATAAATGGAGAAGTGTGTTCGTTTGTTTATCTTTCACTCACGTCACAACAGAGTAATTATATAACATACTATTTGTGTCTGGAGATAGCTGGAAGACTAAACATAGAGAGATAAAATCTCATTCCTTTATATCCTTTGGGTAAGCAGACGAAACCGCGGGCGTAAGGCTAGTCTAGTCTGGTCCCAGCATAACGTATGAACGGCTAAGCCAATTCCACTAATTCTTTTAACAAGCTTTTATCAGCTTCACCTGTATGTTTGTATGTAGACTCCTTTGGACTCGATTTTGACCCACTTCAAACGGACAGATTGAATTCAAACTCTGTACACTTATCAAGGATCGGTGACAATACAATAATTTCATGAGTTTATCTTATTATCTTGTCTATTAAAAAAAAAAATACATAGGCGAAAATCTAGGTAAAAAGGCCTTATCCTACTTCCTACTATCCTACTAATATTATAAATGCGAAAGTATGTAAGGATGTGCGTGCGTTTGTTGCTCTTTCAAGCAAAAACTGCTGAACCGATTGCAATGAAATTTGGTACGTAGACAGCTGGACAACTGGAAAACATATAGGCAACTTTTTATCCCGATATTCCTACGGGATGCGGGCTTGCACGGGTGAAACCGCAGGGCGCAGCTAGTTATTAATAATTCAAGAACGGATTAAACGAATAGGCTGAAAATTTATGCAGAGGTAGCTTAGAACCAGGAAACAAACATAGGGAATTTTTTATCCCGGAAATTCCACGGGATCGAGATCATGAGGAAAACCCCGGGTCTATATTTCTGGCGACTACGCAGGCGAAACCGCGGGTGGAAAGCTAGTCTACACTAATATTATAAAGAAGAAGAATTTGTATTTTCGTTTGTTTGTTCATTTGTAGTGGATAAACTCAAAAACTACTGGACCGATTTTAAAACTTCTTTCACCATTAGAAAGCTGCAGCTCGCTGAGTGACAGAGGCTATATATGTACCACGGGCGACGCCGGGGCGAATTGCTGGTTTATAATAAAACTATATCCTATGTGACAAACAGACAAAATGATCCCAGGATCCCGTGAATTACTAGAAACAGTGTGTCGTCTGTTGTGTTTGTTTATCCTATTAGTATATTTGTCGTTTGTATTTGACGACAAATGTCACGGGCCGGTATTAGTTCAAATATTTGATTGGGACCTTTTTGGTGGGATTTGAAGTTATGGTTTAGGTTATTTTATTAATATTGTAATAGAGTTTCTGCTCCATTTATAACCGACTTGAAAAACGGAGTTTATCAATTCAACTGTACATTTTTATGTGTTTATACTCGTAACTTTTTGCCGGGTGAACCGAATTTTGTAATACTTTTTGTATTTGAAAGCTGATACATTCCATATAGTTTATTTATTATTTCGTCGTGTTCTGATAATTTGAAAGTGGTTTTTTATTTCGTTAGAAACCAATTTATCCACTATACGATTAATTTTCTCACAAACAAACACATTGTATGTACATCCAAAACTATATTTATCTACATATAAAAATCCATCAAAATCCGTTCAGCAGTTATATGGTTATACACGTAGCATATAGAATAGTATTGGTAAATAAAAATTTTTTTTAACCAAAAAGCTCACCGACGTCCCTGTCTTTCTTTCTTTCTATCTGTCTTTCAAAACATATGTAATATTTAAATTCTTGCAATGTATATTTCTTACAAATCCGTTCGCGCAAACAGCTGAACGGATTTCTATGAAATTTGATATAGGTATAGATTATAGTCTGGATTAGCACATATGCCTCTAACCACGCAAGTAACGCCGCAAGCTCGGTCTAGTTAATCCTATCCTACTTACTAATATTATAAATGAAAAGTTTGTAAGGATGTGTGTGCGTTTGTTGCTCTTTCACGCAAAACCTACTGAACCAATTACAATGAAATTTGGTACGTAGACAGCTGGACAACTGGAATAACATATAGGCAACTTTTTATCCCGATATTCCTACGGGACACGGACTTTCGCGGGTGAAACCGCGGGGCGCAGCTAGTAATGTATAAATGGTAAGTAAAACAATTTTGCCAGTCCATACTGACAGACAGACATACGATTAAGATAAACACCAGTTACTTATGCTCGCGCACTAAGTAAGGGATTCTGACCGATTAAGTTATGGTCAAGCGTGATGCGTTAACTTAGTTGGTTCCGTCTTTGGAGGCAAATTTAATAAAAACATTAATAAATATTTAGAGGCAGGTTTATATGAGTAATATTTATTAATTAATTACATTTATTTTTTTTTATAAGTACATCCCATTAACATTAAACGCGTAAGTTTGTAAGTATGGATGGATGTATGTATGTATGGATGTTTGTTAGTCTATCACGCAAAACTACTGGACCGATTGCGTGAAATTTGGTGCGTAGATAGCTGGACGACTGGAATAACATATAGGCAACTTATTATCCCGATATTCCTACGGGATACAGATATAAATGACTGTTTACGCGGGTCCCGCGCGAGCGACGCCGCGGGTTATAAAAAGTGAAGTCCCGTGTCCCCTGCTGGGGTATGGGGCAGATGATATACATCTGTTCCACTAATCGATTTTCTTTATGGACAAGTAGGTGATCAGCATTCTGTGTCCTGCCAGACCGAGGCATTTTTTTAATTGTCCCCACCGGGAATCGAACCCAGGACCTCTCGGTTCAACGCTCACGCGTTTACCACTGTACCAAGGAGGCGGTCACTAGTGGTTATAGCTAGTTATAAATAAAATATAAAAACATTCCAAAAGGGACCCCAGACTGTCACCGCTGCTCCGTTTAATGGTACATATATCAACTAAAAAATCCTTTATGAATCATGAACCTTATCATTGAGTTTAGACCCCTCGATAAATAGAGTAAAGTGGGGGCAAAGATTATGACGCTTCACAGATGTGACGCGGATGTAACATCACACGTTATTAATGTTCAAATTCAAATTCAAATTCAAAATGATTTATTGTGATTCACATGTTATAAGGAAGGTATCACATTATATACAGTTCTACTATAATCTGCCTTGTGGCATACAATTGTCAATTTTTACATAAATAATTAATTAATAATCATATTTATACATATTTTCGTTTATACCAAGCACAAAATAACAATGTCAAGATGTGTAATTTTATTGCCCATATTAAAATTTAATAGATATGTGTCATTGTATTTAGTTCAGTCAGTTATTTATTTATGATTGATGTAAATGTGTTTATTTGTCTTTTTTTCATGTCGCAATTGAGCGATGTGCATTTGTGGAGATAGTTAGAAATCCAGATTGATATGGGTTACATTTCAGTCTCATTCCCATGTGATTTTTTGTGACTTCTTGCAACTACGTAGACGAAGCCCGGGGAGGATGGTTAGTAAGAAATATTTTAAGTAAGTATTGTAATTGCATTTTAAATTAGACAGAAGTATTTTGCTAACCTATTTATTAATTAATGCATACCTTTTTACTCTGAACATTAGCACTAAAGCTCAACTTAAACATAAAACAAATGGCAGTCTTATCGCTACCTAGCGATATCTTCCAGGCATTACAATATTTCGATGCACAAGAAAGCTTTTATTTTATTGTTTAAATATAATACTTGCGAATTGAACATTATAATAAAAGAGCGTATACAACGATAAAGGAAATTTAAAAATAACGTATATCATATAAAAGCTGTATTTAAAAATACATAATTAATGAATATAAATTTATTATGAAGGCACAAAACATGCATATATATAATACTAACTGCGCCCCGCGGTTTCACCCGCGTAAGTCCGTATCCCGTAGGAATATCGCTATAATAAGTTGCCTATATGTTATTCCAGTTGTCTAGCTGTATACGTACCAAATTTCATTGCAATCGGTTCAGTAGTTTTTGCGTAAAAGAGCAACAAACACACACACATCCTTACAAACTTTCGCATTTATAATATTAGTAGGATGTGCCGTCGTGGTCTTTTTTATAATGACAATTTATTGTTTTTCTTTCAATATTATGGATTATAAAGAATAAATAAATAACATTTCTTTTGACTACATTTGACGCATCTGAAATAATAATCTTTGCTGTTTACATATACCGGGGGGTCTGTACATGACGCGGCGCCTGATAACTTAGTTAAGTATAGCCACATATGTATATTTACAAAAACCACCTGAAACACTGCAGTGCAAATTTATTGTGGGAGTCGAGCACGCTTCGGCACGAATTGGGTCAGCTCGCACCTGGGAAGTACCACACCCCCACAGAAAACCGGCGTGAAATAAGCTATTGTGCTTCG
>NW_024045131.1:3664937-3666365 GCF_012273895.1 Zerene cesonia | reverse complement strand
TTCCAGTCATCAATGCGCAGAGGGCAGCGCATGCGCAGAGGCACTACCTCTGCTCTGTTCACGGGCGGTGATCGCTTACCATCAGGCGCACCACCAGCACAAAAAGGAAAATAGAAAAGAGGATGAAATGGACAGTCCGGGGTCTTCCCGACGTAGTTTCCTATCCCTTGGCATTTCCGGGATAAAATCTATCATCTATTGGGTCTAGAACTATCTCTCTACCAAATTTCATCGAAATCGCTTACATGGTTTAGGCATGAAGAAGATACACTTTCGCATTAAGTAGGAATGTAAGTCTGTATTAAACATCTGAATTATGTAAAAACTGGCTAAATATATAAGTCCTCATACATAGAAGTGTCGTATTTAACTGCGAAATTATTTAAATTATATAAAATCAACACACAAATCAAGTATAATGTGACTGGGTCTACAGTCAAGTTTGGTGAGAATCGGTTTATGCAAGAGGTATCTGTGTATTTATTTATTTATGGTATAATATATGTTTGTTTTAGTTATACACTGTCTTCCGCTTTTCCTCTATTAAACTTTTCTTATATTCAATGGTTGCCTGGTAGATATCGCTTTTCAGCGATAAGGCCGCCTATTGTACCGCTCTTCTTTGTTTTTGTCTCTTTTTTGTTAGTGTACGTCCGCTTCTTTGTTTGTGTGGGTGTATTAAAGTATTCATTTATTTATTTTTTTATCTCTGTCTGTCAAGACCTTTCTCAAATACGCTTGTAGATAAGCTGGAAAGCTAGAAAGCGTGAGGAAAGCTGGAATTCATGTCTTATATATAGGTCTAATATGGTACAGACGAAGTTAGTCAGGGCGAACGACGACAGTCCTATAGTATCATACTTCATGTATTCATGTGTTCTAGCTGTGCCCCGTGAATTCACCCATATAGAAGCTTAAGCCTTCCTCAATAAATGGGCTATCTAACACTGAAAGAATTTTTCAAATCGGACCAGTAGTTCTTGAGATTAGCGCGTTCAAGCAAACAAACAAACCTCTTCAGCTTTATAATTAGTATAGATTTTCTTGTGTTAAATTTTACGCGAGTATTCGACATTTATAAGTACAGACTTTAACGGATTTTAAACGCGATTTTTTCATGATACTATTTAACAATCATTTCGATAGCTTCACAGCGAGCGTGGGTACAGGAGGACTGAGATGTAAAACGTCTTTAATCTTACTTTGTACGCAGTTATAACACACAGGCACAGTACAAATTACTGAGAAAACACTTACAAGTTTAGGTAATGATTCATTTTTATTCGTGTTGTATAATATAAACCATTAAAATGTCATTTTATTCACATAAAAAAATCCGCCAACCCTCTTATAGTACCACTTTCGATAGATAGATAGATAAAAAGTTTATTAAAAGAACACATTAAATACATGACAATTACAAAATAA
>NW_024045131.1:3650464-3663937 GCF_012273895.1 Zerene cesonia | reverse complement strand
GACGTATATTAAAACCATTCCATGTACAAACAGATATATTGTAATCGTTATAATTAATGGTTTTACAAATTAAACCAAATTGCTTTTACATTATTGACAAGGATAAACGCGGCTTCAGACGATACAACTAACGTGGCGTTTTTGAAAGTCTCACTTATTTTAGTACAGGCGTTTTTTATGTATTTGTGAAAGAATAACAAACATTTGTTTTATAATAATCATTTTTAACAAAACTCAAATTATCTCCGATTGCCGGAACTACAATAAATTTTAATAGGACACTGGAGGCGATAGCTTTTAAGCATCAAAATCGGTTCACGCATTAAATGTTTCAGCTTAGACAGATGCTTTTTTATCAAATTCCTGTATGTTAAAATCTTATATTGTATATCAGGTATTAATAATATGAAAAACTTAAGCGTTTGATGAAATGCGCTTATATCGGGTACGCGAGGAAAGTTTGTGAGGATGTGCGTGTGTTTGTTGCTCTTTCACGCAAAAACTACTGAACCGATTACAATGAAATATGTTACGTAGATAGCTGGACATCAGGAATAATACATAGGCAACTTTTTATCCCGATATTCCTACGGGATAAGGACTTACGCGGGTGAAACCGCGGGGCGCAGCTAGTACACTATATATTATGTACCATAATAATTGGTTCAATTAAGTTCTTATAATTTCTCAAGACATTGGTAATCAAAGATTATAGCAATGAGATGTGATGAAAGAAATTATTTGTTCTTTATATGAATAAAAAAACAGTCTACTGTTTGTTTCACAGCCGATCGTGAGTTTTGTCCCCTCATCGGAACTCGGTAATATAAGTATGTTAATGAGTTTGAGTGATGCCGCAGTGGTAGTGGTTAGCACTTCGCTATCCAGAGGTCCCGGGTTTGAGAAGATATTTATTTATGAATATAATATAAAGCTGCTTGTTTGTGCTAGAGCTTTTTCTGTATTTACGTGTAGTCGTTTATTTTTGTTCTTTAAAAATCACCTAAAACGCGCACTTTTACATTAAAAAATATTAAATAGAAAATAAGTATAAAGATAAGAGTTTAAATTGGAATAGTAAAGGAATTTATGTTTCATGTGTATCTTTTGCCCTGGTTGCCTGGAAGAGATCACTTCTAAGTGATGAGGCCGCAAATACTATATAGTTTTAAGCCCATAATATTTTTAAATTCTTTGTACAAAGTTCTTAAAGGCTAAAATAAATAAAAAATAAATAAATAAAAACAGATAATTTATTCATTGTTTAATCTGCACCGACGTATAAACACACAAACACACAAAGACAAGGAAAAACAAATATTGTAATTGGTCGGACCCACCACGAAACCTTTCGGCCTTATTTGAGACAAATTTAACGCTATTATTATGTATTGTTTTAATACTAGTTTTAATTATGAGCATATTGATTTATGCACTTAACTATTTTACTAATTACTAGCTGCGCCTCGCGGTTTCACCCGCGTAAGTCCGTATCTCGTAGGAATATTGGGATAAAAAGTTGCTCATGTGTTATTCCAGTTGTCCAGCTGTCTATATATAAAATTTTATTGCAATCGGTTCAGTAGGTTTTGCGTGAAAGAGCAACACACAACACATCCTCACAAACTTTCGCATTTATAATATTAGTAGGATATAAGTGACAGGCGTTGGCCTGGCGCTGGTTTTCAACTAGATCCTAAGTTGTTACGACTCACGGATGCAAAACGACGCAATAAATTAATTATTATAAAAATATGAAATGTGAGTTAAATATAAATTTATATATACATAGATATCACTTTTTATCATTATGATGTGCTGCTTTTAGATCTCACAATATTCTTAGAATAATGTAATATTTTATGTATGTATATATTATATTTGTTATCCATGTAGTATGTATATTATTATTATTTGTATGTATATATTTAAATACATGTTTATATACGTTGTGCTACGTTAATAATATATTAGTTATTGCTTTGTGATATCGCGTACATGTTAAACATTCCTTTACAAAAAGGTTGCCTGGAAGAGATAGCTCTTGAGCAATAAGGCCGCCTTATAGTGCATATGTGCCGGCATGGTCTTTTTTATTACAATGTCAATTTACTTTTCGCTTATATGTACTATAAAAGAATAAATAAATAAATATCCACATACAGCAATAAATACATAAATTACTTAAACACAGACTCAAACAATAATAATAATACATTGACCCATACTACAAAGTAGATTAAAATATCTAAAAGGATCGATCACACACGACCTACGGGTGACGCCAATAAAATTTTGTTAAAAACAGTCACGGCCCGTACCACGTGTGAAGTGGCGTAAGATCATTTAAATAAATAATATAGATACGCGATAAAAATGCAAATTGGATGTATTTAACAAATTATTGGCCGTAAGTAAAGGAAGAGAATAGAGATAAAATTAAATTTATTATAGAAATCACTGATCACTACATAGTATGAAGCAAAGTCGCTTCCCGCGTCTGTATCTATGTATGCTTAGATCTTTAAAACTATATAACGGATTTCGATGGAGTTTTTTTGTAGATTTAGGTTCAGGAAGGTTTATATGTGTAATCTATTAAACTACTCGGATTTTACCGTGCGAAGCCGCATGCAAAAGAATTATTGATTATTTTATTACAAACCTTTTTTAACCGACGTTTCCCGAAAAAACTTGGCTTTTCGAGTGTATTTCAGCTTTTCATCATTCATCATTCATCATCAGCCCACATATGTTCCCACTGCTGGGACACAGGCCTCCTATGAGGGTTCAGGCCATAATCCAGCACGCTGGCCAAGTGCGGGTTGGCAGATGTCACATGTCGTCGAACTTTTGATTCTCGGACATGCCGGTTTCCTCACGATGTTTTCCTGAACCGTTTTAAGCAGTGGTGATGTTATCCACATGTGCAGATAAATTGAAAAATCAATTTATTTCCCGACTTATCGATTTTGAAGTCCGAGGTTCTCACCACTGAGCCACCTCTGCTTTGTGACTCGATAACTCCGCGGGTTCTCAACCGACTGACGCGACTTCTTATTGTGGTTGATAAAAAATTGGAAGCCGAAGGCCCGTTTCCTTTTCCTCACCCTTCCCAGTCTATCCTTTGCTTACATTTCGCCTTAAAAGCGGGCAGCGCATGCGCAGAGCCACTACCTCAGCTCTGTTCACGGGCGGTGATCGCTTACCATTATTATTTATTTTATTTTAACACTTTTATTACACATTAATTATAGAAAGAAGAAAAAAGAAAAAGAAAATATAAACAATAGTTAAAGATAATGTATAACGGGGCGGCCTTATCACTTTAGAGTGATTTCTTCCAGGCAACCCCTTGGGTAAAGGATAAATATTAGGTACCATCATGTCCACCACCACATGTTTGACCGCCTCTTTGTTACAGTGGTAAACGCGTGAGCGTAGAATCGAGAGGTCCTGGGTTCGATTCCCGGTGGGGACAACAGAAAAAAATGTCTCGGTCTGGCAGGACACAGAATGCTGATCACCTACTTGTCCGTAAAGAAAATCGATCAGTGAAACAGATGTACATCATCTGCCCCATACCCCAGTAGGGGGACACGGGACTTCACTTTTTATCATGTCCACCACCAGCTCAGTTGCCCGCTATCACATAAAAAAAGATCATACGTCAAATTAACATTAAAGTCTTCAAAAGTCAAGGTGAATACGAGAAACACGAAAGAAGCGAACCCGCGCGAAACACCTAGCGTAATTATATTCGCATCGCCAGTTTGACAAGATGGCGTGACTTCTGACAAGCTTATTTCAATATTCGTTTTTTCGGTAAAGTGAATGTCGATAAAAAATTGGACAAAGGCGTGTATGTATGTTTGTTGAGAACTGTTTAACATCTGCACTCGCAAAAATCTTTCTTTTTTTTTTATTTTATGTAGCTTCAAAATTTTAGTTTAGCTTAACCAAATGGTTGTTGAAAATATTACTTATGAGTAATATATAAATATTGATTAGTGTCTTTAAAAATATGACGATTCAGAAGTGCTTCTATACGCTCAGAATAAATATACTATCCTTATAATAATATATAAATGCAAGATTAAGTCTGTTAGTCTGCCGCTTTGTCACCGCTAAATCACTAAGCCGATGTAGAGAATTTGCTACTAAGATAACTAAATACCGGATAATCACGGAATATGGAGGTTCGATTTGACTTCGCGACCGAAGCTACGAGCGAAAAGCTAGCAATAATATAAATGTGAAAGTGTGTTTGTCTTTCACGTGATAACGGAGTAATTATATGGAATGATTTATATGGCTACAAATAGGATACCGGGGTGAAAAATTATGAGGAAAGGATACTGACGAATTGAGGATCGTGAGGATGTATTTAACACTAGTTATTTTTTATTTAACACTTAATTGCGCTGGTATACAAATAAACCTTAAATATAAAAACTTACAACTAGACCAGCACAGAAGGCGACCTTATCACTAAAGAGTGATCTCTTCCAGGCAACCCACTGTGTAAGCAGGAGGTAGGTATTAAGTACATAAATATTTTAACTTTGAATATAATACACAGGGGATCCTAGTGTGGGAACTAGTGTATCTTTATAAAGTGCCAACTATTCATATACTATTTCTTTTCACTGTATTTGATTGTATTGTTTAAATATGGGAATAAATAAATCAAATCATCAAAAAAAAAAATACTATATACTAATATATACTATTAAATATATATATATATATATATACCAATTTAGTATCGTATTTAAAAAGTAGGCTCGTATTTAACAGAAGAAGGCTCTATCAAGTAATTCCATTCTAATTTCTTGAACAAGAAAACATGTCATTCAGTGCATAGGAAAATCACCCTTACCGCTCAGGGAATACGGCTCAGTCTCGTATCCAATATCGTTCATACTCATTTGACCCCCGTTTCCTCAGTATAAAAGAACAGAGGGGGGTCTACGTTAATTGGACTAGTCATAGCAAGGTCGTGTAAAATGAAGCGGAAAAGGGAATTTCACAGGTGGTTAACGGTTTTTTTAAGTTGTTTTTTGAATGATACTAGTTGTTGGCTCTGGCGTCGGTTGATGTTAGAAATTAGACATCTGTGTCTGATTAGAGAGAGTAGAAGCCATAGATAATGTATTGATGAGCATAGACAATGGAAATTAAGATGATATACTGATATTTAAATGATTATTTATAATTATTCAATCATACATTTAATGTATCAAAAATTGTATCAATGGTCCAACTCTTTTAGAATATATATGCTTATAATATAGGGTTGAAGTGTTTGTTTAATCGTGAAATCTCAGAAACTACTGTTTCGAGATAGAAAATTATCTATGTATTGAATAGTGGATTTATTGAGGAAGGCTATACACATCATGTACGACGTGACTAAAGTCGCGGGGCCCAAGTTACTTATATGTAATTAAGTTAGTTTTAAGTAAAAAAAAAAACCCGACAGTTTAATCTATTATAGAACATTAATCCTTAATCTATACAAGCTTCAGGAGTCGACTTAGCTTGCGTGGGTAGGCTCGGATAGGTAGCTTAATTTCTGATTTCCCTATCTCTCCGCAAATAATAATGCTGTAGAGTTGAATTTTTTGTACAAGGATAAGAATTCAACGCGTCCAACGCTCAAATTAATATAAATAACATTTAATTATCCAATATTTTTGTAAGTATAGATTTATGTATGTATGGATGTTTGTTGCTCTTTCACGCAAGAACTACTGAACCGATTGCAATGAAATTTGGTACGTAGATAGCTGGTCAACTGGAATAACACATAGGCTATACATAACTTTCTATCCCGATATTCCTACGGGATACAGACTAACGCGAGGAAACTGCGGGGCGGAGCTAGTAATTTATCTATATACTTACGTATATAACAACCCAAGAAAAAAAAGATTAAAATTTTTTTTATTTATTTATTACTATGGTGTTTGCAGCAATTTTCAATTGCACGTTTTAGTTTTGTTAGCTTTAAGAATCTTTTTCTTAATTTATAATTAGGAATTACCTCAAAAGCAATTCGTCTTTCAAACGCTCAACTTCATAAACGACAAAATTAATCGAAAAAAATACATCAGTTTTGTTTAAATATCGCAGTAGTCTATGAATCATTTCTCACCACACGGGAATCGAATTGATTGATAAAAACAAATAGCTGCATGGGAACTGAATTTGATTAACGATTGATTTTTTTTATTTTTATAAATTCCTCATTCATATCTGATTACGCGAATTTTTCCCAAGATAGTAAAAATAAATGATTTTTAATTAATTGGGGTCGCGACAGACAGAGGCAATTGTACCATACAAAGGGATGTAATGCAAGCGAAAATCGATCTTATATAAAATTAATTAATTTCAAATTCGTTTGAAACTTTTCATGAATACAGCCCTATACAATCAAAACTTTTGATAAACGAAAATACACCTTATGTGCACGTGTTAGAGTTGATTATCGCTTCAACTGTTGAGCAATTGGAAGGGTTGTGCTTCACAATAAAAATACAACGTTCTGCCATTGAAATTAAATCTATATTTATTTGACAATATTAGCCCTTGATTAGTATAATGTCAAGTTTGCATGCGATGTAGGAAAACGGAAAAAAAAACATAGAGCATATGACATTATTTGATTCGCTTGTTTAGGGGTCTACAATTTCAACTAATAAATTTTGTAAAAAACTCAAATAAAATGCCAGAGACTTCGCCTGGTCTGTCTGTCAAGAAATATGTACAAGATAAACATTATGTAATGATAGAATCAATTAAATTATCTCACTTGCTCTTATACAGAGATAAGGATATTATTTAACCCTGACCCTAATAAGCCTAAGATAAACTCATGAAGTCTAAAGGAGATGGTTATGTACAAACGTATCAACATAGGTGAAGCTAATAAAAGCTTTTTTTTAAATATATATAGCACGGGCAACTGAGCTGGTGGTTCGCCTGATGGTTTTTTTATGTCACAGTGGGCAATGGAGCTGGTGGGTCGCCTGATGGTAAGCGCTACCACCGCCCGTGAACATTTGGAGAGGCGTAAGGTAAATTGCAGACCTTACGCCTGTTCAAATGGATTGCCGACTGCAAATTGGAAAGGGATTAAGAAAGGATTAAAGAGAGGAATTTGACCGCCTCCTTGGTACAGTGGTTAACGCGTGAGCGTAGAACCGAGGGGTCCTGGGTTCGATTCCCGGTGGGGACGCACAAAAAAAAAATGTCTCGGTCTGGCAGGACACAGAAAGCTGATCACCTACTTGTCCCTAAAGAAAATCGATCAGTGAAACGGATGTACATCATCTGCCCCATACCCCACTAGGGGACACGGGACTTCACTTTTAAAGAGAGGAATAAAGGAACAGACAGGGAAGGGTGAGGAAAAGGCAAGGGTCTCCGGCTCCCCCACTCACCGTACGAAACACAGTAGCATTCTGCTATTTCACGCCGGTCTCCCGGGGGGGTGTGGTAAAATAACTTGAATCTCTCAAAACAAGTTTAAAGTTAAACACGGTTCTATTGTAGTGTCTATGAATGAGACAGCAGTGGGGGCGGAGCCGGGTTGTATAAGTATGTTCCTCTTAAGGGACAGTTAAGTTAATGATATACTAGACGCTCGTCCCGGCTCCGCCCGGATATTAGGGTTCCTGTTCAATGCCAAGAGAGCATTTAGTCGGTATATAAATGTATTATTTTGTACTACTGTTTCTGTAATAAATAAATAAATAAATAAAGTATCCTATCACCCTGTCTGTGTACCAAAAATTATCAAAATCCGTTCAGTCGTTTCAGCGTGATTGACGGACAAATATCCAAACAAGCAAACTTTCACATTTATAATACTAGTGTGATTTTCTAATAGCTTTCCGCCCGCCGCTTTACTCGCGTAGTCAAAGGAGATTATCAGTTTGGTATTTCCCAAGTCTCCAACTTTTAGTGTATCAAAATTCATTCGAATCCATTCAGCAGCGAAGAAGAGGTAGACAGGCAGACAGAGTGACTAAAATTTATTATATTAGTAGCTATTTACTCTCAATTTACATAAGAGAACAAAATCCTCTATAATTTAAAACTTACGTATTGTATATATTCGTTAAATATCATCATCATCATCAGACCATTCGTCATGATCCCACTGCTGGGACACAGGCCTCCGGGAAACCGGCATGTTAAATATATTAGAAATAAAATACCTATGTATTTTTTTTAATGTCATAGTCGGCAATGGAGCTGGTGGGTCGCCTGATGGTAAGCGCTACCACCGCCCGTGAACATTTGGAGAGGCGTAAGGTCAATTGCAGACCTTACGCCTCTACAAATGGATTGCCGACTTTAATTGGGAAGGGATTAGGAAAGGATTGATGAGAGGAATAAAGGAAAGGACTAGGAAGGGTAAGGAAAAGGATATGGGCCTCCGGCTCCACATGTATATTCAAACTTATTACTTCAGCTAACTGAAATGAGAATTAATATAATTTAATTTAATACTAGCTGTCCCGGCGAACTTCGTAACGCCATAGAATATTGTTTTGACATATTTCCCCATCGTTCTCACCTTTTAAACCTTCCCTAGAACTACACGGATATTTGAAGACCAAGATAAGATAAATCCGTTCTAACTAACGAACAGCAATTGATTTTTATATATAAGAAGACAAGACAAGATTCGATTGTAATCAGGATAGTAAGACACACATGAAATTATTGTATCGTCACTGGTCCAACAGTCCAAAGTTTGAATTAAATCTGTCCGTTTGTAGCGGATTAAAATCCAGTATGAAGGTGTCGATTACACACATTCAAACATACGGATAGAAGCCTGTAAAAATGACTCGAGATGTGGAATGACTTCCGCTTAACTTAACAATAGATAGTGTATGCAGGCTCCTTGAATAAATACACAGTTTGAACAGTCATTTGTTTATTATAATTACATTAATTTTACATTTATTTACATTGAGTTATATTTAAAGCTTCACGGGCGGGGACGCGTGACAAAGTCTAGATAGGTATAGATCATTAATATTTTTACATAAGCACTCTAAATGAAATGTGATACCTGTGTATAAATCCATTTTATAACCCTCTGATGTATGATGGCATTAAAAATGTTGAATGAAATCATTTCACTTTTAGTCTAGGAAATCTAACGATGCTTTTAACAATCTGTATCTAGAAATTAAAGAGCGAGCGCGGTCACGAGGTCTCCCATTGACCGTGACCACGCTCGCTGTAAAGTGTTCGAAACTTCAGGTTACTAATATAATGAATAAATCGCGTTTAAAATCCATTAAAAACTCTTTAATTTATATATGTATAATACTCGCGTAAAATCAAACACAAGAAACTCTTTTTTTTTGTCTGTCAATTCATTTACAGTTAACATTATATTTAATTTCAATAAATTCATTTTATACAATTCTATACATTTATACAAACAGACCATCATCATAAATACAGCTAATGTGTTTCTGTGGCAGTTTTGAATAAAAAAAACTGTTAATTGAATTCTGTTGTGAAAAATACTGAATTTAAGAGTTTAATTACATATTGTTTTTCTCAAATACCCTCCCCGCCTGCGCAATATATTTACATATAATTAACAATATCACCAAAATTACTGGCACAATAATATAATTTATAAATAAATTATTATATTTGGTATCAAAAATATTATCACTTTTATATACTTTATACATTTATACAGTATGGCGTGTACATATAAAATTAACCGACTCAAATATATTACGTATTGTGTCAAAATTGATTTAACAATTTTCAAATCACAAATCCATTTATGTTAATTTTGGAAATGCTTAACAATATTGAAATGAGAGAGAATCTTAAAATTTCCATCTCTAATTATAAAATCTTGTCTATTAATTCTTTAATGAAAATTTTATTATCCTACAATACCTTGACTACTTTCTCTCCTATATTTTCCATTTAATACACAATGACACTCCAAACTACTAAATCGCGATCTACCTATGACAATAAACATAAATTCAAAAGGTTGTTATCACAGACAACAAATCTAAACAGTAATTCAATATTCACATCATTAATTATTGAGCTAATTTTCCAACTAAATGCACATTTAAGCCAGAGCTGTTTCAAGCTATCTAGCAAAAGATTGTTCACATTTTTCTACTTGACTCAAAACCTTGGCTATCCTATCGTGCAGTATCTTCGAATTCTTCTCCGGTAACGGAGGCAGAACGTCGCGTATCACCGCGTTGTTTTTCTGGTGAAACATATCACTTAATTTTGCACCAATCGACGTGTCGTGAAGCGTTCTTAGTGCGTCCACTGTCTTCTTTCTAAACACGCATAGATTATCTAGCATTAGACTGTGGTAAGCGTTGTATTTCTTCAACAGTCGATACCCGTGGAGCAATCCTGATTCATTGTCGAGGAACAAGAGCAATCCGCTGTCCATTTTCCTTGCCAAATTGTGGGCCGGGCCGTCCATTATATTAACATTCCACTGGTAGTTGAATAGATTATTTACTATCCTATCTAAATTCGCTGTTAGATAGTCGAAAATAATCAGATCCGACCACTGCGCCAATTCGACGAATTGGTCTATTGTTTTCTTGTTCAATTTCATGTCTATATGATCGAATGTCTCGTTGGCATCATCTTTTATGACTTTGACGTCTTTGGCTCTGAGTTTGTTTATTAGAATTTGTTTGTTTGTGTCTGTCTCCTTTTCTTTCATCGCCATGTCGAGTACATCCATTTTATTCAGATGTCGATTCGACGGTTTGAAGATATCAGGTATTGTGGCGGATTCCAGACTTGGGATGTATTGCGTTAATACAACAGCCCTATTTGTATTCCATTGCGCTGTAGCGATGTCATTACCTACGTTCGCCCACAGCTTGTCTTTCAAATCGACTACTTTAACCACTGATGGCGCTAGATTGGTTAAATTGAGCAACCTAGCAACGTAGAAGCTAAAGATCTCCCCCTGTATTTGATCAGTGTTTTGTCTATATCTAACGCAAGCTTGAATGCCATCTTTGAAGGTGACGAGACGGTTCTGCATCCGCCCGCAGCCGGATTCCATTTTAATCACCTCGCTCTGGTCCACGTACCTTTCCCATATCTCCGCTGAGTTTTCACCATACCCTTGCGGCATATAATTCTCAACCTCCGGTCCCCAAAATATACTATCGTATAACACAGTTTCATCGCCAGGAACATAAACTGTTCTATTTAGATTCACGATTTTATGTTTGTGATGGTTGATTTTGTTATCTTTTAAAATCTCCTTCATGTCTTCTGTGAGGCTTTTTGGGTAAACGTCTTTGTATTTGTGATTATCGCCCGTAAACGAAACAGCTGAGAAGTCCTTCTCCCTTTCCGTTACTTCTAGATCTTTCGATTCTTTGAGCCTTAACGAATTCAGCGTCCGTACGCTCGAATTAATTTTTCTATGACTTGAATTGGGAGAAATGTTCGTCTGTGAGCCCATTATCACGACGCCTATAACGAATCCAAATAAAAAACTGATAAATACGCTGATAAAACAATAATTGTACAAGCTGTACTCTCTCTTTAGGATTCGCCTTGATAAGTCTTCTTTGTAGAAATTTTTATAAATAATATAATTTGGCTTTTTACACAACGTCATGTTTATTGGTCTAATATTCAATTTCGACTCTGCTATGTCTTTTGACGTCTCATATTCTGGTACGTCTGTCGTGTGATTTGCCGCCATTTTCTGTCTCTGCTTACGCCATTATCTGTAACAAAGAAAGCACATTTATCAGTAATGCTGTATATAGCATATACATATATACTAGTAGCCCCTACGTGCTGCTACAGTTAACACAGTCATGGGAGGTATGAGGGTTCAGGCCATATGCACCACGCTGGTCAAGTGCGGGTTGGCACATGTCTTCGAACTTTTTGGTGGGATATACCGGTTTCCTCACGATGTTTTCCTTCACCATTTTAAGGAGTGGTGATGATGACTGGTGAGGTTGTTCTGTATTACTCTATCAGGTTCGAAAAATAGTTATTGGCCTATTCTCAGACCTACCAAACGAATTTTATGAAATTTTGTGTGTACAAAATTTCTTATAAATACTTAGACTTATCAAAATCAGTATGGCGCTAAAAAGAGTAGCTACTCTGCAATCTGCATACCTTATACGCAGCGCTGTCAATAGAATCATAATACATACATACAAATTAAGAAAATCACACTATTCCTAGTCTATTACCTACCTATTCAGAATGATATTTTACATAACGAAACCGGCTCTAGCCATAAACAATTTACTAAAAGCGATAAATAAATTATGATTTACTCGCATCTAGAAATATATCAAGTTACATACGAATGACGCATCAATAAAATATAATGTTTATAAAATTTTAATAATACTTGTTTTGTAATGAAATGTCTCCATATTATAACTAGGTGTTGCCCGCGGATTTGCGCATTGACAAAATCAATTTTCATGGTTCTTTCATCTCCTATTTATATACATACTAGACGCCCGTCCCGGCTCCGCCCGGATATCAAGATTCCAGTTTTATTACATGGGAGCATTTTATCGGGTTAGATCACCCAAGTCAGCTCATACCCTGTCTGTATATCAAATTTCATCAATCCGTTTAGTAGATTCAGCGTGATTGACGGACAAACATCAAAACAAACTTTCACATTTTTAACATTAGAGTGATATATATAGCTGATGAGTTTGTTTGTTTGAACGCGTTAAACCCAGGAACTCTACCAATTTCAAATATTATATAACAAGAAGTCTGGATAAATCAACTACGTTAATATTGTTTTATTATTATACTAATTCAAACCCACGACCCAGAAGCATTGAACCAATACAGAATATTCCGTCACTAATCCATCCTTGATTGACGCGTGTGTATGTTCGTTAATCGTATAATTACTCCGGTACGAGATAAACATTCGAGATAATGTTTTTATTTGTCGAGTTTCCGGGTTTTCGGTATGCTGTTTAACTAGTTGTTCGTTCGGCTTCTGTTATTAGTTCTACGGTTCTGTTGTAAATTTATTTTGATTTGATAATATATAGATTTTTTGTAACAGCGGGTAACTGAGCTGTCTATATTATTTTAATGACACACAACTAGCGGCCCGCCCCGGCTTCGCCCGTGATACACATAGAGCTTAAAGCCTTCCTTAATAAATGAGCTATCAAACTCTGAAAGAATTTTTCAAATCTGACCAGTAGTTCCTGAGATTAGTGCGTTTAAACAAACAAACTCTTCAGCTTTATAATATTAGCATAGCTTAGACAGTTCATTATGGCTTTATCATCATTGTAATAAAATTCTACAAAACTAAATCCTGTATGCGGGAGTCGAGCACGCTTCGGCACGAATTGGGCCAGCTCGCACCGGGGAAGTACCACACCCCCACAGAAGACCGGCGTG
>NW_024045131.1:3599886-3649464 GCF_012273895.1 Zerene cesonia | reverse complement strand
TTTTTATTTCAAAACAAATCATACAATGCCTGCCTGTTGCCTGGAAGAGATCACTTCTAAGTGATAAGGCCGCCAAACGAATTGTACGCTTTATTTTATTCATTATTATTATTATCTCTTAGTTTCCTTCTACGTACAATCTTGTTGAAGAGTTAAATAAATAAATAAATAAATACAATTTGGCCGCCTCTTTGGTACAGTGGTAAACGCGTGAGCGTAGAACCGAGAGGTCCTGGGTTCGATTCCCGGTGGGACAATAAAAAAAAAAATGTCTCGGCCTCGCAGGACACAGAAGGCTGATCACCTACTTGTCCATAAAGAAAATCGATCAGTGAAACAGATGTACATCATCTGCCCCATACCCCACTAGGGGACACGGGACTTCACATTTTATTTACGTTGGCAATACGAGAAACACGTGAACTTTAAGAATGATGTTATAAAAAGTCGATAAAAAACACCTTAAAAAAACACTAACGATTCGTGACATATATATAATGTTTAACAAAATTCTTACGAGACGATGTGAAAAAAAAAACAAGTAAAAAACCCGACGCTGCGCGCCGTTGGACATAAAAAGGCTTGTTAAGAGCTTATCGGAATTATATAGAGCTGTTGCGGAGCTGTTAATACGTAGGCGATAAAGTAAAGAGAAGCGCTTAGTGTTTTAAACAGATGTAGGATGTTTTGTTGGATAAAGTAGCTTTAGTGTCTAGGTTCTAGGATAACTAGTATAGATAATTTAATGTTTTTATTTTTAGTTATTTCTGTATTATATAAGTTTTAGTAGAGCATTATTGTTGAGTTTGTTTGTATGTTTATCTTGTAGGCATACATACTCGTAAAACTAGTAAATGAATTATGATTAATTTTTTAATATATTATGTTATCATAAGTTAAGTATTTGAAAACTTTCATAAAATGTAATAAATTACATAGAATCAAGTCATAAACTCATTCAAGTTTTGTCATAATTATAGAACTAATTGGGTAAACGAAAATATGTTAATTTAACTTAGCATTAAACTCCATACACAATTATAACTCTCAGGTCAATAATCAACATTCCAAAGCGGTATTATCAGCTCCATGGAATCCATCTAACAACCGGTTACAGCCGTGAAAACAATATTGTTAATTGAATTATTATAGAGCTAACTTAATAATTGGTGGGTGTTACCAGCACTATATAATTTCCGATACATTGTGTATTTGTTTTAACGCGTGTATAATTTAAGCGCTCTATATAATTATTTAGAAGCTTGTACGTTAAGTTTATTGGAATTTTAATGCTGGAGCGATTTCGATGCGGTTTTTCGATTTGTTGAATATTTATAAGCAAATAGTATTTCCGTTTGTTTTTCGTAAGAGTAAAACTGGATTTATATCCATTTTTGGTTTAGTTTAGTTATCAAATACGATAATTATATGTTTAAATTTCGGAATTAAAAGCGTTGTGATTTACTATATATATTTTTAGACGGGAATCGAATCCGAGACGTTAATTTCGTAATCATAACCACTCAACTAAAGGGCAGTAAAATACATAAAGCCTCTTTATATGAAATCGGTGTCAAGTGTCCTTAACCGACTTGGGTGAAGAGCTACGCCGAATTTTGTCACGTCACGCCGTGTAACAAGTAGAAAGTTATCATAATAACAATTGATAACTTTTTAGGGTTCCGCATCAGAGAGGTACATACATACTTGGTGTCTGTCGGTCTGTCTCTATATCGAAAAAATATTTAGAGCAAAAAAAAAATAAACATGCTCATTATACTGACTAGCTGAATCCCAAGGCTTCGCGTGCGCTAACTTATTTCCCGGGAACCCATCCAAAAACTGACCGCGCCCAATGCTGCTTAACCAGGCGGTTGCTTTATCGCGAGTTAATTCAGTTAAAATCCAGCAAAGATTATTTGATTAGAGGAAACGTTGAATATAAGGATGCTATTATTTTGATGTGTTTTTTCCATTCGGTTTCTTATGACGGAGTATCGGAAGTACATATGTACACTACTACTGCTAAGTCCTACTAAGTACTACCAGGTTGCCTGGCAGAGATAGCTGTTAAGCAATAAGGCCGCCTCTTGTACAAGCGATGTCTTTTTTCTGTTTATTGTATTCCTGCTGTTTTTGTGCAATAAAGTATTATAAATAAATAAATAAGTATATATATGTATAATGGAGCTGGTGGGTCGCCTGATGGTAAGCGCTACCACCGCCCATGAACATTTGGAGAGGCGTACGGTCCATTGCAGACCTTACGCCTCTACAACTGGATTCATCATCAGCCGTTATATGTTCCCACTGCTGGGACACAGGCCTCCTATGAGGGTTCAGGCCATAATCCACCACGCTGGCCAAGTGCGGGTTGGCAGATGTCACATGTCGTCGAACATTTGATTCTTGGACTTGCCGGTTTCCTCACGACGTTTCCTCACAACTGGATTACCGAGTTCAAATTGAAAAGGGATTAAGACAATTGACGAGAGGATATAATGGAAGTTACTGGGAAGGGTAGGGAAAAGGATATGAGTCTATAGCTATATTAAGGAAGTTGTGAAAAAGATCCAACATTTTATTGCAGCAGTGTGAAAATCGGCAGCCATCTTTGACTTTGTCTTTCAAATGAAAACATGACATCAAAATCGCTCCATCCATTGAGATATACGGACAGACATTGACGTCATAAATTAAGGCCTTCTGCGTCGGATTAACAACTATTTTTATGACTTGTTACACGAGACAGAGCCGGGGCGAACTATTATATATTTTAGACTATATCTTATATATAAAATTCTCGTGTCACAATGTTAGTCTCTATACTCCTCCGAAACGGCTTGACCGATTCCTCTGAAATTTGGTAAGCATATTGGGTAGGTCTGAGAATCGGCTAACATCTATTTTTCATACCACTAAACGATAAGAGTAAGGCAGAACAGCGTTTGCCGGGTGCAGCTAGTTTTTCTATAAAATCTATTTTTCTCACTGCTACCAACCTCGCCCCCAGTCCCATATAAGCGTACCGGGTTTTTCCATCGAACCAACTTATCCACTGGAGGCATTTCCCTCCTGGCCACTTCATTAAAATACCACAATCCCCCGAGATGGTAATGTCTGCGTTTCGAAAATCCCAACAAAAAGTCTTCAGCCGTTTCTGATTAATTTAAATATAGCGTATAACCGCTTGTGTGGACGTTGATAGGTGTTAGTTCAGTTTGTTTATTGTAAATTAATGCTTCACTTTCATACTAATTATATAAAACTAAAAATTTTAAATCACCTCTGTACGTCTCTTCTTAACGCCTAAACCACGTAAGCAATTTAGATGACATTTGGTACAGACATCGTTTTAGACTCAATTAAGGATAGTGGATAGGTTTTATCCCGGAAATCCCACGGGACGTGGGGAAAACCCCGGATTGTAAATTTTTTTCCGTTCTACCCTTATGTGCCACTAGATGTACCATGCGGTTTCAACCACGGACGAACCCACGGGCAATAGCAAGTATTTATAAATAAATAAATAAATATTTATTAATTTTATTTATACAGCTCACGTCTTATTCTGATGTATTCACTACATAGTATAAAGCAAATTCGTTACCCGCGTCTGTATGTATGTATGCTTAGATAGAACAGATTTTGATGGGGTATATGGATGGGCTTTACACCAAATTTAACGCGCGCAAAGCCGCGGGAAAGAACAAGTATTACATAAATGACTATGTTACTCAGAATAGATAAATGGGCAATCAGCTTTCAAATGAAAACTCATCAAAAACCGTTCAACCATTTAAAAGATGAAACCAAAAATACAATCGAACTGATCACCTCCCATTCGAAGGATATATTTTAAAGTCTGGATGATGAATTTTCAGCCCAGACAGAGTCTAGATTGCGAAACCTAGGCGCCGATTCAGGAAATATTCAATATTAGAAGCGTAGGTGGTACAATGGCTGTGGCGTGGGACAAGCTAAGAAATTATTGCCGTATCTATTCGTAAATCATTGTTATTGATTTTAGATGGTTATAATAAACTAGCTGCGCCCGCGGTTTCACCCGCGTAAGTCCATATCCCGTAGGAATATCGGGATAAAAAGTTGCCTATATGTTATTCCAGTTGTCCAGCTGTCTATATACCAAATTTCATTGTAATCGGTTCAGTGGTTTTTGCGTGAAAGAGCAACAAACACACACACATCCTTACAAACTTTCGCATTTATAATATTAGTAGGATAGTAGGATTAGTAGAGAGAATTTTATAGAAATTAGTAGAAAGATTGTGTAGTGGCTTCACTATTTCCTTACTTTCTTTCGACTTTCACACGAGTATTTAGACATAGATCTGAAATTAGCATACATTTATAAATGTGTAGAAATCTAATCAATATTGATATAATTTCGCAAAATCTATAAATCCGTTAATTAATGAATAAATTTCGACCGAATTATTTATTTATTTTATTTATAATACTTTATTGTACAAAACAGAAAGAATAGTTTATACAAAATATAATATGGCACAATGATATTTTGTACAAAAGGCGGCCTCATTGCTAGACAGCAATCTCTGCCAAACAACCTGGTAGGAAAGGAAATGTTCTTTATATATAGATATATCCATTTTATACTTAGATTTAATTTTTTTAACAATCTTTACAGTGTGATAGGTGCATTTTTATAGGGGTAAACACAGGCGAAGCGGGGGCAAGCGACTTGTTTTAAATGTGTTAATCCTATCCTACTAATATTATTAATGCGAAAGTTTGTTATGATGTGTGTGTTTGTCACACTTTCACGCAAAAACTGCTCACCGATTGCGATGAAATTTGGTACGTAGACAGCTGGACAACTGGAATAACATATAGGCAACTTTTCATCCCGATATTCCTACGGGATACGGACTTACGCGCGTGAAACCGCGGGGCGCAGCTAGTACGCTGTAAGTTCTAGAAGGTTTCTTTATTATGACATCCAATTTTGACATGTCACTGTGAATAAAGCAATAAAGCTGGATTAGCAATTATCCACAACTAGGCGGTTCGATGTATGCCGCATAAATCATTTTACAGCGACACAGGGCTTTCTAGTTCACTCGTAAAGCGTTTGGAATGCGCTTGCGCACACTATGCGGATACTTGGTCGGTCCGAATTTAGTTCTACACTATCTTGATCGCGTGGCTTCGCTCGCGCAACTACTGAGCTGAAAATAATTTATTTGCTTTTTCAAACTTAACTGGTTCTCTGTACGAAACAATTAGGGCAGAATTATCAATATATATACAAAATTCCCATGCCACAATGTTAGTTACCATACTCCTCCGAAACGGCTAGACCGATTCTCATGAAATTTGTGTGCATATCGGGTAGGTGAGAATCTGTCAACATCTATTTTTCATCCCCCTAAATGATAAGAGTAAGGCAGAACAGCGTTTGCCGGGTGCAGCTAGTAATGATAAAATTTTAGCTTTTAGAATTGTACTAAATATATAAATACACTAGGCGCTCGTCCCGGCTCCGCCCGGATATCAAGATACCTGTTTTATCCCAAGAGAGCATGTAATCGGGATAAAAAGTGTCCTATCACCTAAATTAGCTAATACCTTGTCTGTATACCAAATTTCATCAGAATCCGTTCTATTGTTTCAGCGTGATTGATGGGCCAACATCCAAAAAAAAACAAACTTTCACATTTATAACAACTAGCTGCGCCCCGCGGTTTCACCCGCGTAAGTCCGTATCCCGTAGGAATGTCGGAATAAAAATTTGCATATATATTATTCTAGTTGTTCAGCTGTCTACGTACCAAATTTCATTGCAATCGGTTCAGTAGTTTTTGCGTGAAAGAGCAACAAACACGCACATATCCTTACAAACTTTCGCATTTATAAATATTAGTAGGATTACATATAGAATGCAGGCCAAAAGAAATCATTTAGTTCAGAAATATTTCAGCAGTATCCCATCTAATATTTACATAATACAATCATATAAAAATGATTTTATATTAATTAGTACAGAACCACCCCGTGTGTTGCAGTCTCAAATCCCATACAGATTTAATTATCCCACAGCTCGCATTACTGTAACACAATCCCGTATGTGTGTTTGTGAAAACCTATGGTACGGATGATTTAATATTATTGGAATCGCTCTTTATGAAGTCCGACAATATTTATTAGTTTTCGTCATTTACGTATGTCATTTCGTTTTATTTACTAGCTGTTTACCCCGGCTGCACCCGTGGTACATTTATAGTCTAGGACACTCAGTGAAGTTGCAGCTTGCTAATGGTGAACGAATTTTTGAAATCGGTCCAGTGGTTTTTGTGTGAAAACCTGACGAACATACATACAAAAAAAACAAACGTTTCCTCTTTATAGAATAAGTTTAGAAGAAGTATTACGATACAATAAATGGATAACAAAAATTATTGCGTCCGTATTACGCTAAAACCGCTGGACCTATTTCGATGGAACGATAGGCGGTATGTTATTCCAGCGTTTCAGCTATCTACGTACCAAATTTCATTGCAATCGGCTCATTAGTTTTTGCGTGAAAGAGCAACAAACGCACACACATCCTTACAAACTTTCGCATTTATAATATTAGTAGGAAGGATTAATTAAAAAAGCCCTTTTGCCAGTCCCCCATCTTCGATCCAAGAAACCCCACTGGTATCCCATAATCCCAAAGCACGGTTTAAATATTCCCCACAAGTTACCGGTTTTTGAACGACACCATAAAAAATCCATTGACCGCAAAAAACGTAAAAAATGCACTTGCACAACGAAATTTATACGTCAATACACTAAAAATGTTAAAAATACTGTTATTACACAATATTTTTATGTAATTTCCATTAAATTGGTGACATTTTGCATGAAAATGGCGCGAATCCTTTAATATACGATATACGTTACATTTTGAGGTTATGTCAATTGATGTTATATTTATTAAATGAATTGATAAGGAAATAACTATGTATATTAGGGTTCCGCAATCAAAGGGTAAACGGGGCGCTGTTACGACTTCGCTGGCCTGATCTGTTCGTCTGTCTGTCACCAGGTTGTATCCCAAGAACCGGAATAGTTGAAAACTTCAGAGACGATGTGTTTCTTTTAAAGAAAGAAAGAAAGATAATACGTTTATTATAACACATACAGGTAAATATAACAAAGTAATTATTATACTTAAAATATATATGTGCCTTAATTAGGCCCGCCACTCAGCGTACTAACCGTTTACATTATATTATTATATTATTACTAGCTGCGCCCCGCGGTTTCACCCGCGTAAGTCCGTATCCCGTAGGAATATCGGGATAAAAAATAGATGTTGGCCGATTCTCAGACCTACCCAATATGCTTACCAAATTTCAGAGGAATCGGTCAAGCCGTTTCGGAGGAGTATGGCAACGAAAACTGTGACACGAGAATTTTATATATATAAAGAAATAAAGATAACATTATATTACACATTCATGCGAAAACAGCTTATCATATCTTAATGAAATTTGGTACAGAGATAGATTACAGGCTGGATTTGCACATAGACTTCATTTCAGCGGGATACCTTGCGAGTGACGCCGCCGGTTCCAACTAGTATAAAAAATAAGCAGTATAAGATATGTGACGAAATAGGTGGAGGTAGTTCACAAACAACAATTTTTGTATGACTCTCAAGACTTGTCACATCTTATTCTACCCTTCTTTGTGTTTAATTCCGATAAAAATATTAAATACAATGAAATCACACTAATATTAGAAGTGTGAAAGTTTGTTTGGATGTTTGTCCGTCAATCACACTGAAATTACTGAACGGATTTTGATGAAACTTGCTATATCTACAGACAGGGTAGCTGACTCGAGTGATAGGATACTTTTTATCCCGATAAAATGCTCCCTTGGGATAAAACAGGAATCTTAACATCCGGGCGGAGCCGGGACGAGCGTATCCTACTAATATTATAAATGCGAAAGTTTGTAAGGATGTGTGTGTGTTTGTTGCTCCGTCACGCAAAAGCTACTGAACCGATTGCAATGAAATTTGGTACGTAGACAGCTGGACAACTGGAATAACATATAGGCAACATTTCATCCCGATATTCCAACGGGATACGGACTTACGCGGGTGAAACCGCGGGGCGCAGCTAGTACAACATAAGATCGATGCAAATACAACATCACAAAAAACTCAAAAATAAATAATCGAGATCGCAGGCTTTATTTATTTTAACAACATAAAAGCATATAACAATATATCTCTCGATAAGATTGTGGGCACGTCGGCCATTTTGTAGTGCGGATTAGCGAACCTGAGTCGCACTATTGTTATTTCATTGGTATTATCGTAAATAACACGCAAACGTCTTGTTTTTAAACGACCAACCGGTCAAGCGTGTGTCGGTGTCGATGTGAGAGCATTAGTGTTAGTGACTGCTCGACCCGGCTCTGCTTGTGTAGATTAAGGTTGATATAAAGGGGAAATATATGTTCTGTGTGTATGTTTACAATGTTTTCACACAAACTGCTGGACCGATTTTAAAAATTCTTTCACGATTAGAAAGCTGTAACTTCACTGAGTGATATAGACTGTATATGTCCTGCAGGTGACGCCGTGGCGAACAGCTAGTCTTTAATCCTTGGACTCTCGGAATCGGCCATTTAGATTTTTTTACACTCAAACTATAATTATTACTAGCGGTCCGACCCGACTCCGCCTGTAATAGTTTATAGCCTTTGACCTTCCTCAATAAATGGGTTATGTAACACTGAAAAAATTTTTCAAATCCGACCAGTAGTTCCTGAGATTTGCGCGTTCAACTAAACAAACTTCATCTTTCTAAGATTAGTATAGATACCCCATAGACAAATCGAAAGACAACTCAAACTGAAATGCAGCTAACCACACAAAAAACCTAACCCCCTCTATCGCAGTCGGTCTACAAACACAGCATGAACGTGACTCCATTTTGGATTCAAGTTACACGTTTGACGGTTAATATTTACACGAGATGTCTCAAGTTTAAGTTTAAGTGTCATGTGGATAGAAATTAATACTTATTGCAAATTGAGGTAGACACTTGGCTGTGTAACTTAAACATAAAATGTTTACAAATATATTTCCGTTGCGCTAACTTCCGCCCGCGTGTCCGTTTCAATTTAAATTTAAATTTCTTTATTTTTTTTCAAATTTTTTTCACATAATATAGATACATATATTGCATTGAACCCCACACTATGATCCCCTGTGTTGTGAGGCTCTATCTCTTTCATCGTATTACATAAAAATTAAATCCTACTAATGTTATAAATGCGAAAGTTTGTAAGGATGTGTGTGTGTTTGTTACTCTTTCGCGCAAAAACAAATGAACCGATTGCAATAAAATTTGTTATGTATATAGCTGGACAACTGGATTAACATATAGACATCTTTTTATCCCGATATTCCTACGGGATACGGACTTACGCGGGTGAAACTGCGGGGCGCAGCTAGTTATTTATAAACTTAGGAATTACATACCCTAAAATACTGAACCCGGAATGGTGAAATTGGGACAATGAGTAAGAGCAAATACATCAATGTCAAATGACTTATGACTAATAGCTATTATCTATCGCAAGTTGTTATAAATGCATTATGTTAATAATATTTATTCATTAAGCGGACATCTATTTATTAAGTGGATTTAATTTATACGAATTTATTTATTAAGTGGACTTATTTAGGAGAGGCTCATTGGTGACCTCCTTAAAATCGATAAGTCGGGGGTTCGAGACTAGACCAAATCTTTTGTGCATATCTGGTAGATGGGATAATAGACCATCGTCTATTTAAATTTATAAGAGTAAGGCAGAACAGCGTTCGCCGGATAAGCTATTTGTAATATACTAGCTGCGCCCCGCGGTTTCACCCGCGTAAGTCCCGTAGGAAAATCGGGATAAAAAGTTGCCTATATTTATTTATTTATTTATTCTTTATTGCACACTTGCAAAATATAAAACAGAGATAAATTAACAAAAGCAACTTAAAACTAGTATACAAATGGCGGCCTTATCGCTAAAAGCCATCTCTACCAGGCAACCGTTGGGTAAAGGACAAAATATTTTATAGCGAAACGCACATAGGCAGGCTATATATTAAACTACTTGTCCGATTTTGAAATTTTTTTCACAAAAAGAAAGCTACATTATTCCCGAGTGTTATAGGATAGTTTTTACCCCGGATCTACACCACTGGCGAAGCCGGGGCAAGCAACTATTGTTTATAATCCTTGTAATAGTTTCATCATTTCTCCAGTAATAGGGTAACAGACAGACATTTCCTCGTATTTGTAATTTAGGCTTAGATTTACGCATGCGACCTTAACATGACTAGGGCATGCTGTCTTTTTGTAAAAACATCGATAATTTATAACAAGCGATGTAAGGGCACATAACTAGTTAGTAAGTATTAACGCATGGTCAGAAAAAAAACTCAGGTATTCGAAAATGAATGATATGATGTGGGGAGGGTCAGCAAAAGTGTTAAAAATTAATTTTATGATATAGGTTAAGATTCATTAACAGTACCTGGCTTCGTCTGTCTCAGAAATAATACATCTATTATAATTATTATACTAGAGTATATACTATTAGTATACTATAGTATACTAGAGAATATAATTTTCAACATGATAAGTTGTTATTAGGTTATTCCATTACAACAAAAAATTTGATTCCCTTCATAATATTCCTGGAGATTTCAGAATATATCCTAAACTGACCAAAGCTTTTACTATTTAATCACACTGATATTATAAATGTGACTATTTGTTCGGATGTTTGTCCGTCAATCACGCTCAAACAACTGAACGGATTTTGATGAAATTTGTTATAGAGACAGTGTAAGAGCCGATTAGGGTGATAGGATGCTTTTTATCGCGATTACATACTTTCTTGGGATAAAACAGGAATCTTGATATCCGGGCGGAGCCGGGACGAGTGTCTAGTTATAATATATAGTGGCTAATGTGTTGATCCTATAATAATCTTTGTTAACTTTTAAAAGGTGGAGCCCTTTAACACGCAAATAAACATTTTGTTTTTATGATTATTAAAAAAAATAAGAAATAACTTTGTTTGCTAACCCTACCAGCTATCTCGGCTGGGATTTTTGGAATACCGTCCGGCGGCCGATGGTATCGCTGGTTCGATTCTCGGCGGAGCCGGACGACTCTATTTGAAAAAAAAGTCTTATCACTTTTAGCCGAGTGACTCACGGGGTGCGCGATGGAAAAAATGTTTGTTTTTTTTTTTGTTCGTGTTATAATAAAATTGTCTTGCGCCCGTTTTATATTAACGGTGGCGTATAGTTTCATATCCTACTAATATTATAAATGCGAAAGTTTGTAAGGATGTATGTGTGTGTGTGTGTTTGTTGCTCTTTCACGCAAAAACTACTAAACCGATTGCAATGAAATTTGGTACGTAGATAGCTGGACAACTGGAATAGCATATAGGCAACTTTTCATCCCGATATTTCGGGACGGATACGGACTAACGCGGGTGAAACCGCGGGGCGCAGCTAGTAGATTTATAATAAATTTATATTGTTATTTACTAGTTCTGCCCGCGTCTTTTCACGCGTTAAAATCGGAGTACTTTAATGGATCTATAGTTATCTATATTAATATTGAGAAATTTTGAGCATTTCAATGCTATAAAACTAAAAATTAAATATATTAATATTATAAAATGTATAAAAGTGTTTCGTTCGGTAAGTGGGGGAGCCGGAGGTTTGCATCCTTTTCCTTACCCTTCCCAGTACTCTCCTTAATTCCTCTCATCGATTCTTTCTTAATCCCTATCCATTTAAGTCGGTTATCCATTTGTAGAGGCGTAAGGTCTGCAATTGACCTTATGCCTCTCCAAATGTTCATGGGCGGTGGTAGCGCTTACCATCAGCCGACCCACCAGCTCCATTGCCGACTGTGACATGAAAAAAAACCACACGTTGTTATCTAGCTAATTTTCGCATAAAAATGTAATATCGACTCAATAATTCGCACCTCAAGCGAGATTACCACGGCATATATGTTAAAATTATACGTAAATATACATAAAATGTATGGAAAAGATGTCTCATAACCGGTTCAATTTATTTTATTACAGAAATGTATACGATACGCTTTGCGGTTCGTGGATTTGTTTGCTCCATGTTTTAGATTTAACGGATTCGAACCCGGTTTATTATCATAATTTCTGTGGATGTATGTTCGTTATGCTTTTACGCAAAACGGATAAAGTGAGATGAATTTAATGTGGTTGAGTCTTGTTTAAAGCTAATAGTAAAAACCTAATAGTAGTAAATCCTATCCTACTAATCCTACTAATATTATAAACGCGAAAGTTTGTAAGGATGTGTGTTTGTTGCTCTTTCACGCAAAAACTACTGAACCGATTGCAATGAAATTTGGTACGTAGACAGCTGGACAACTGGAATAACACATAGGCAGCTTATTATCCCGATATTCCTACGGGATACTGACTTACGCGGGTGAAACCGCGGGGCGCAGCTACTGTATCATAGTGATAAGTTAGTCCCCCGTCAGCTAGTTAGCAGGAGCTTTCAAGAATCTATTCATCATTTTTGGTATATGGGAGTCGAGTACACTTCGGCACGAATTGGCCAGCTCGCACCGGGGAAGTACACAGATAACTGGCGTGAAATAATAGCATGCATTGCTTCGTGTGGTGAATGGGGGAGCAGGAGGCCTGTTTCCTCTTCCTCATCCTTCCCATTCTATTCCTTCTAATCATCAATCCTTTATCCCTTACCCTCTGCCAATTTTCATGGTCGGTGGTGAAAGCTTACCATCAGTCGAACCAGCTTAGTTGCCCGCTATGACTTAAAAAATAACAAATTACGAAGCCTTAAAGAAGAATCCACAATCTGACATTTTAAACTATCTGTTTGAGTATCAAGGAATGTTTGGGCAAAGTATTCTGATTAACCCAGATTCGTTATCCATCCCCAAAACTTATAATAATGGTGTGCTTTATGGAGGAGATGGTAGCTATGGCTATGGTGGTGGATTAAGTCTTCAGGAAATGCACTGGGTGGTTCAGGTGGAAGTCTAGACGGCAAGCGCATTGCTTATCTGTGCCAAGCTTTTGGGAGAAAAGGCTTAAGTTGATTTCTACAGGTTTGGAAGCATTTAAAGACCAGAATATCAGTAAGCCAAGCCAAGTACTCCCTCAAGTCTTTATCTTTGTATTTAGCTGGGTTTAGGTAAGCTTATTTTACGTTAGGTTTCATAATAGCTGAGTAGTTTCTGTCCCTGCCACGTGCGGAAGTGGCCATATTATCAACCCAGCGGCTGGGTGTGCTACCAGCTTATTCTCATTACATTAATAACCAAAATTAAGGCCCAATGCTGGGAGTGACATTCCCAAATTGATGTAATAAAAAGCAAGCGGCTTAATGACTGAGGTAGGTATGTCTTTTGTTAGCTTTAGTCTTCTTGGAAGGGATTTTTCACGTTTTGCCCCGATGGCATTCTTGGAATTATTTTAATTGTCGTTCGCCCTTTTTGTGTGTTTGTCTTGCTGTGACCTAGGAACATTGTTCGACATGTGCGACATGTGGCTATGGACAAATTATATGTGAGCTTGCTATGTAAAAATCCTACTAATATTATAAATGCGAAAGTTTGTAAGGATGTGTTTTTGAGTTTGTTGCTCTTTCACATAAAAACCACTGAACCGATTGCAATGGAATTTGGTACGTAGACAGCTGGACAACTGGAGTAACATATAGGCAACTTTTTATCCCGATATTCCAACGGGATACGGATTTATGCGGGTGAAACCGCGGGGCGCAGCTAGTATTATATATTTCATATTATTATTATTATAATCGAGATAACTGTTGTTTTATGGTAGTTGTAGCCGTGTGAAACCACAAAGCGTGGGATAAATATGCTTTTTCAGTTATAACGCTTTAAAAAACAAATATAAAATTATGTTAATGTTGTTTATATAACATTGTTGTTGTTTTTTTTGGATTGATCGTACTTTCCTACTGCTATATGAATCAGGCTATCACTAGCTAATGCCCGCGGCTGCGCACGTGTTGCGCGATGTCGTCTATATATATATATATATATATATATTTTTTTGAGTTTCATATATATATATATATATATATATATATATATGAAACTCAAGTGACTGTATGGCTTACTGACTGACAGAGTGATCTATCAACGCACAGCCCAAACCACTGGACGGATCGGGCTGAAATTTGGCATGCAGATAGATGTTATGACGTAGGTACCCGCTAAGAAAGCATTTTGATAAACTCTACCCCCAAGGGGATAAATTAAGGGATAAAATTTTGTACCAAGAAAATTTATTAGGACCGCTCGGGCGAGGCAACAGCTAGTTACCATCCTCTTGAATCACTCTATCTATTAAAAAAAACCCCATCAAAATCCGTCGCGCAATTTCACAGATCCAAGCATACACACAGACGGCGCAAAGCGATTTCGTTTGAAACTGTCCAGCGTTTTTTACCCCACATCATGGAGGTCCACAAATATCGTTTGTGAACCGTATCACCGTATCGAATGCCTCTTTGATCTGTGTCGTGACCCCATGGTCCATGCCCCCGAGCTATGTTCACGGGCCATGGCCATTAACTATTGTCATTTTTAAACTTTAAACTTTTCGACCACTCACGACTCTGTGGCGTATTCACGATCGATTTTGAGAGTACCCACTTTTTTATTGCGGCTTCGAACTGACTTATAAAGGCTTAATTTAATTTATGAGCTACTAGACGCCCGTCCCGGCTCCGCCCGGATATCAATATGCCTGTTTCATCCCAAGGGAGCATTTAATCGAGATACAAAGTATCCTATCACCCAAGTTTACCCTGTCTGTATACTAAATTTCATCAAAATCCGTTACGTAGTTTCAACGTGATTGACGGACAAACATCCAAACAAACAACTTTCACATATACAATATTAGTGTGAAGTATGATGTCAGTAATATATTTCTGTTGTTTTTATTACGACAGTTACCGTTAGGGCCGACTTGAAAAAAGAAGGTTAACAATTTGACGCGTATGTGTAACTTATTCTCATATTTCGACGTATTTTAAAACGGAACCACAGATTATATGTAGTTACTATGACAGACAATAAATATATGTTTGATTATCAATTTATCAAAAACTATTAAACGAATTTTGATGGATTAAAGTAGCTTGCTTTCATTCATTGTTATTGAAACTAAGTAATTACAAGTTGAATTAAATAATTTTATTATTACATTTATAACTCAAGAATCGATAAAGCTATTCGCGATAAGTTTTCCTTAAAATAAAATAAAAAATAAAAAAGACGAACAAAAAAACTCCATATAAATCATAACAAAGACGAAATGCATTTAAATTCAAACAAAACCAGTTTATAAGAACAATAATTCTATTATACAAGTTATATACGACATTCGCCATGTCTAGACGCAATTAATAAAAAAAAAACATCAATTTTTTTTAATCCTGGCCATAAAATACGCAACATAATATAGGTTATATATGACATTTCGTTCCAACAGATTATAAATAATTTACAATGTCATTTTGACAGCCCGCTGGCGGGATGCAAATCGCATTTGTTTTAGAAATAATGTTTTTTAACGAGATACCTCGTAAAGTTCACAGTCTGTGCGTTTTATTTTTCTTTATAATGCAAGACGTTAAATTAGGTATGTCGTAATACTGAAGGTGTTTTTATGTTTGTTTGCGAATTACCCAGGATTGAACGAATTTGCACGTATTGTTATTGTGAAATTCATTGATTTGATTAGAATGCTATATGCTATAGATTTTATCGATATTTTGATCTTACTTAGTTAGTTTTTAGATTAAGCTTTCAATCTAGAACCTAAGTATATATAGGAAACCTTACTCATTAGGATTAGATATTTGAAATTGTCGCGATTTTTTTTAAATATATTTAGAATCTAGTTTCAAACTCAAACTTAGGCCATACCCCAGCAATTCCAAGTCCGAATTGGCCAGATTCTTATTCAAAAATACAAAATAACTCTCCAAAATCGAACCCACGACCCACACGCACCATTAACTCGTAGATCATTAAAATATCTCTCTGCCGACTCACGGGCAATCATTAAATCATTTATAACAATCATTACTTTGATAAATTGAATAACCCTATTACCAATACTTAGCGTATTGCAAATAATATATATTTTAATAAATATTCCTATATTTAAAACTGTTTATAATTTTCATGTTATAGAACTAACTTGCACCAACTGTCAAACGCGTAACTTTTTTATAACCGTAAATGTTCCATATATTCTTGGCGCCAATTTCTTAACTTTTTCTTTTTTTTTTTTCTTTCTAAAGATCCTTCGCCTGATCATTGTTAACATGTGACACCATGACCAAAGACATTAGATTCATGATAGAGAAACGCTTAGTTTATTTCGAGATTATATGAAACTTATAAATAACTAGCTGACCCGGCAAACGATGCTCTGCCTTACTCTTATCATTGAGGGGTATGAAAAATAGATGCTGGCCGATTCTCACCTACCCGTTATGCACACAAAATTTCATGAGAATCGGTCCAGCTGTTTCGAAGCACTATGGTTACTAACTTTGTGACACGAGAAATTTATAAATATATAGATTTTAATAGAGTCTATTATACACCCGATCAAACAAAATTTTACGTACTTAATAAAAAATTATTTGAAGATTTACAACAGGATTTAGCCAAGTATAATTGGTTGTAGTACTTTATAAATATGTTTCTTATTTCATATAAATATAAGTATTTAATGTACAGTTGAAAATTTCAGTATTGACGACAATTCTCTCTCTAATAATTTTATTCAATTATGTCATCTGGTCGCGGCCATATTGCATTTAGCATGACGTCACAATACGTCCTAAGCCTAAACATCAATTCATTTCTAAACTCATGTACTTATTCTAGCAAGAAATCATTAAGTTTGTACCGAATAAGCTGCGAAACTTATTTTAATATATAATACTATATTTTCCCAGAAACAAAGGATTTAATTTCGAGTATATTTTCTGGCTTTTCGTTAACTCCGTGGGTTTTCAACCGATTGACGCGATTATTTTTGTGTTTGATAGGGAATTATTGTCATTTGGTGCCATTTTAGAATCTGGAGTTGTACCTCCCCCTTTCCCCAGGGACGGTGTGATCATTTTGTACAAAAGAGTTTTCCGAGTTTAGCTGGAATCTTAGGCATTAGAACTTATATCGCAAAAGACTAATATTATTCGTAATTTCTCTTAAAATCAAACTTTATTCAATCAGACTTCTTACAGAAGCATTTTTGAATCATCATAACACAGTTTTAGCATTACCACCGGTTCGGAAATCAGTTTCCACAGAGAAGAGCCGGCAAGAGACTCCATAGTTGTAAAAATTAAAAACTAATTAACGGATTTTAAACGCGATTTATTCATCATATTAACCCGACGTTTCGAACACTTCACGGCGAGCGTGGTCACGGGGAGACTGAAGACTCCATAGTTGCGTCTCGCGTCAAATAAATATAATAAATAAACAATAAATTATTAACATCCCACCATATTGTACGTCCATTTTCTATCGCCCAGCATAAAACGCGAAAAGCAAGCTGATAGGGCAATCATAAACACATGTTTATAGATTAAAGGCTGAAGTAGCGATATTTAACGTGAATTTACTGTCCGCTGTGTGTGGACCGTGTAAAACTAGTTGCATGCTCGGCTTCGTCTGGATTTTCGTGGAGTTTGACTTGACTTGGTTTTTGGGTTGATTTTATATGAAACATTTTTAATTAATAGTAGATAATGAATATTTTGAACGATGATGGGTGATCTTTTTAATGAATTACTAATTTACTGAATAAAAACATTTACGTGGTTATATTATAAGCCTGAAGAGTTTGTCTGGGCACTCTCAGAAACCACTGGTCCCATTTGAAAATTATTTCAGTATAGATAGTACATTTATAGAGGACTAGCTGCGCCCCGCGGTTTCACCCGCGTAAGTCCGTATCCCGTAGGAATATCGGGATAAAAAGTTGCCTATATGTTATTCCAGTTGTTCAGCGGTATATGTACCAAATTTCACGGCAATCGGTTAAGTAGTTTTTGCGTGAAAGAGCAACAAGCACACACACACATCCTCACAAACTTTCGCATTTATAATATTAGTAGGATAGTATATATATAAATACACTTATCAAGGATCGGTGACAGTACGATAATTTCATGTCTTATTATCCTGATTAGGATAGGCAGGATTAAATAAATTCCTTATGTTAGCCAAACAATATAGTCGATTCTATCATTAAAGCGTATTTTAACTATATTTGTTTAATATTGAAGTAGATATTTTAAGAAGTATTTTCTAGCTATATGCAAGGGGTTAGCCCTTGGTATCTAGGCATTCTTAAAGTAGATAGAGTTCTCCCTCGCTTCCGTGTCGCAATGTTTATCGCGCCACAGACTATATATATTCATATTTTATTTTCTCCATTTGTTCATCTTTCACCTCACAACGCAACAATGTATTGGTATAATTGTTTTAATGGTATTAGTGGAATCAATATTGAAATGTTTTAGTCTGAATATACTTATTTTTTTTTAGTTATATGTCACGCTGTTTGTCCGCGATGGACTCCTAAACTACTCAACCGATTTTAATCAAATTTGCACACCGGGTGCGGTTCGATGCAACATGCATGAAGGATAGGATAGTTTATATTATTTCAATTACGATAAATAACTAATAAACCCGGGCGGAGCCGGGGCGTGCAGATAGTTTTAATATATCAGCAAATTCATAGGTTGAAAATTACTTACTATAGTTAGTATAGACTACCTATATAATAAATTTCATATAAATTTTACCCCGTCTGTTAGATTTCCGGGATATGAAATATCCCATCCTATTAATATTATAAAGGCGAAAGTTTGTATGGATGTATGGATGTTTGTTACTCTTTCACGTAAAAACTACTGAACCGATTGCAATGAAATTTGGTACGTAGACAGCTGGACAACTGGAATAACATATAGGCAACATTTTATCCCGATATTCCTACGGGATACGGACTTACGCGGGTGAAACCCCGGGGCGCAGCTAGTTATGTATAAATATTTCAATGATTTAAACAACTGTAATCCCTACTAATATTATAAATGCGAAAGTACCTCTGTCTGTCTGTCTGTTACGCTTTCACGCCTAAACCACTGGCTCGATTTTGAAATAATTTGGTATGAAGATAGAACTGAACTTGGGAAAGGACATAGGATACTTTTATCGCGAAAAAAGGGTAGAAAGGATTGAAAGAGGGGATGAAAGTTTGTATGAAAGTTCGTTATTGTCAAACCGATTTTGATGAAACTTGGTATGAAGATGGAGCTAAACGTTGGAAAGAACAAACTAAAGTTTTTAATGCGAAGAAAATACTCCTTACTATGTCGCGCGATATAAGCGAATTCTACGCGGGCGAAGCCGCGGGCGAAAAGCTAGTTTCCGATATAACACTGTTCAGACAGCGACTCCTTCTCTAACAGACGACACGAGCGCAATTCTAATGGATCAAATATAAACACAATCTTATATATATAAAAGAAAGTCGTGTTAGTTACACTATTTATAACTCAAGAATGGCTAAACCGATTTGGTTGAAATTTGGTACAGAGATAGTTTTAGACCCGAGAAAGGACATGGGATAGTTTTTATAACTTTGTCGGTAACGCCCCGAGTCTATCTTACCCGTGACTACGCGGGCAAAGTCGCGGGCGGAATGCTAGTTATAATAATATATCCAACAAATATGTCACACACGAGAATCTGCCATATTCCCCCCTAGCTGTAATGGTTTTAGATAAACGCGTACAAACACACAGATAAATAAAATTTATATTATAATCGTTTACAGATGTGGCTTTTATAGTTAACTTAGGTGATCTGAATTAGGGCTGTCACAATCGTAGTCTTTTAAAATGATTTTAGTCTCGAATATTCTTTAACGTATTATATTTAATGAATTAATGTGTGTAGGGAAGGAATGATATAAAATATTTAAATTAACGTGTGAATTTAATTATGGTATACGCGAAAAAATTAAAAGAATTTATGGTTCCTTGTAGAATATTTAACGACATAATCCGTTTCACACCTGACGTTCCATGTTTTCACAAACATATTAGTATAATTTTTAATAAAAGTCATAAATTAAGTAAGTACGTAATAAATGTTTGCGCTGAATAAACGAACCTTTCAATCAACTGCATCAAAATCCCAATGTACGTTAAAAACACATGAGTTTTTCACAACACAAGAATCAGTTCACTCAAAAAAACTTGAAATTCAACGAATATTTTTTCAAACAGACACAACTATCCCCAACGACGCCGCAAGATCGACTGGCGAACAAAAACATGCCTGATTGAATAAGAAGTACGACCTCTCTTTCTACCGTAATCATTTACATACGCGAGAAAGAGATGGGTATAATGGCATGCATTATGGCGTTCTTTTTTCGAATGATTTCTTTGAAAGATCGAGCGTTCGATATTATGGCTATAGTATTTGGTGAGCTATGCTTCTATAGAATGGCCCATTGATAGGGCTGCCCGATATTAAAATTATGAATCTATTAAATTTGAATTTGGAACTAAATTGGGCATACGATATTTGTAATTTATGGTCCTTCGATGTTTGTTTTTGAAAGCGTTTTGGCTAAGTATTATGATGAATATAGGTTTTTATTTTTTATTGCTATTTGGACTTTTGTTTTGTATGTGGCCAGGTTTATTAAATGTCAAATGACGGTATAAATAACGGATTTCGCTTGTGGAATAAGCGAGTTCAAAAGACATATTTTTATTGTCAAAACTGCAATGTAAATACATTTTTTATGTTAATGTGGAAAGAATTTATGGCAATGTGTGAAATAAATTTGATATAAGTTGGTTTTATTAAATATTTTGATATGTAACGTGGTTTTCGATATGAGTGGTTATTAATTTATTTTAAGTATTTTTATTTTTGTGAGTTATTCAAAGAAGCCCTTAATATGTTGTACTTTCCTTTAATTTTCATTATTATTAACTATTTACACTATTAATAGTGTTTTTTTTCTACAATAATACTAGCTTTTGCCCGCGGCTTCGCACGCGTTAATTCGGAGTAGTTTAGTAGATGGTATTATACATATAAGACTTCCTGTTGAATCAATCTATCTATAAAAAAAACTCCATCGAAATCCGTTGCGCAGTTTCAAATATTTAAGCATACATAGGGACATAGGGACAGAGAAAGCGACTTTGTTTTATACTATGTAGAGATTATACATTAAATTAACTTTTATGTTTTTGTAACCCCTGGTCATTGAGTGGGTGTTACAAAATTTAACACGTGTATCTGTTTGTCGTAGCTCCTAAACGAATGAACCGTTTTGTTTGCCGTTTTTTTTTCAGGAGTCGAGTGTTTCATTTGGTTTGATGTCATGTATTACGGAAAAAGAAGTAAAGTTCTGAATAACGACAAAGAGTATATAATGTGAAAAGCTGAAAATCTTGGTAATCCTACTATCCTACTATCCTACTAATATTATAAATGCGAAAATTTGCAAGGATGTGTGTGTGTTTGTTGCTCTTTCACGCAAAAACTACTGAACCGATTGGAACGAAATTTGGTACGTAGACAGCTGGACAACTGGAATAACATATAGGCAACTTTTTATCCCGATATTCCTACGGGATACGGACTAACGCAGGTGAAACCGCGGGGCGCAACTAGTAATACTCTGAAACTAGTTTGATCTTGGACTTCTCGCGTGGTAACCAGGAACAAAAGCGCCTGGTAATTCGGACTATAATCTTTCTTATTCTGAAATTTCATACAGATCAGTTCAGCTGTTTTTGTGTCAAAGAAACGTAGATACAGACCTCACAGACCAACATTGACGTTTATTAATAAGAAAGAACATAGTATTTTCTTGTGTTTGATTTTACGCGAGTATTATACATTTAGAGTAAAAGATAGAAAATGTAAACTTCGATCTATTTAGCTTACACGAGTTCAAAAATCAATAAAATACCCATTTATATCTGAGCTTTGAACCCGGGACCGTCGGGATGTCGTTAATCACTGCACCTATGCGTCATGCGATAAATAAATTGTTATTAAGGAATGCGGGGACAGTTTGAGACGGTGGTGCAATAAAACAATGTTATCTTACTTAAAAGATTCTTTTACCGAAAAGATTGTTATCTTTTGCAGGTAGGACTGTCGTCTACATATTTGTGATGTTTTTGTGATGTTTTAATATAAGTAAATATTTGGAATTTAGCGTTTTATTTACTTTTAAATGGATAATGATATCTTTGTCTGCGGAGATCTTGCTTTGTATAGAGAGTTATACATATTCTAATATTTAATGTGGTGAAAAATTTTATTGCCACGGGACTTTCCTTTGATAACGCGGGTGAGGTCACAAGCAACAGCTAATCAAAAAGGAATCGAAAAATCGTAAATTTATACAGACTGGTGCCGTCTCGAACTCTGGACTTCTCTTGACATAACTATTAAGCCATTACTGGACAATAATTTAATTAATTTAGTATTAATTTCACTTATATGTGTGTGACCGACTGGTTTAGGCTTATTTTAAGACCCTTTAAACGGACGGATTTAATTCAAACTTTGCACACTTATCAAGGATCGGTGATAATACTAGTAATAGTTTCATGAGTTTATCTCATTATCCTGATTTGCATAGTCAGGATTCAATAATTTCCTAACATATACTCTGTATAAGAGCAAGTGAGATAATTTAGTTGATTTTTGTATGTGGGAGTCGAGCACGCTTCGGCACGTATTGGGCCAACTCACACCGGGGAAGTACCACACCCCCACAGAAGACCGGCGTGAAATAGTAGCATGCTGTGTTTAGCAATAATAGCATCGTTTCCCAGTCGATTCCTTCTTTCCAGTCGCCAATCCGTTCCTTTTCCTTTACTCCTCAGAAACGGGCAGTATGGGTATACTTGAACGGGTGTTCATGGACGTTGGTAATCGCTCACCATCAGGCGCACCATCAGGCGCACCACCAGCTAAGTTGCCCGCTATGACATAAAAACAAATTCAATAAATCTACGTGTCCACAGGATAAAGAACCACCATTAAAGAATTAAAGAAATATATTGGAATAAACAGTTTGTGTTCGAGTTTGTTAAAGTTATCAAAACATTATGTATTTTAGCGTCATATATATGTTGTTTGGGGAGCAAATTGTTCTGGGAACGTACACTAGAGACGCGGGTGTCAGCCGCTGTCGGCACTCGAGTACTTTTAATCAAGGGACAGGCGGAAGGAGATGCGGTTTGGTAATATTATTCTGATACTAGCTGCGCCCCGCGGTTTCACCCGCGTAATTCCGTATCCCGTAGGAATATCGGGATAAAAAGTTGCCTATATGTTATTCCAGTTGTCCAGCTGTCCACGTACCAAATTTCATTGCAATCGGTTCAGTAGTTTTTACGTGAAAGAGTAACGAACATCCATACTTACAAACTTTCGCCTTTATAATAGTAGTAGGATATCTGATAATAATAGAACGATTTTAACAATAACTAATTTACTAGTTTGTTTTGGAATTATTGTTTACGCTCGTCCCGGTTCTGCCCGGATATCAAGATTCCTCTATTTGTCCATGCTAATGCGATATCTACCATTCTTTATTTATTACTTTTGCACGCGGAGTAGTGTAATAAACGTTTTACATAGCAACCTTCCTCATGAATCACTCTATCTTTTAAAAAAACCGCATCGAAATCCGTTGCGTAGATTAAAAGTTTAAAGCATAAATAGGGACAGAGAAAGCGACTTTGTTTTATACTACGTAGTGATATCATAATAGGAAACTTACTACTGCGATAATAAACGTAAGGTTATAACCAATATGATCGAAGGCGTCAGGGTGATCGACCGGGCATCTACGGCCCTTTTTGGCCCTTTTCTGCAAAACTTGCAATCAGTTGAATGACGTGGCCCCAAATTACGTGGCCCAGGTGATGGATATTACACCTGGGGTTTGTTAGGGTGCGTGCATGTGGAAGGATGCTTACTAATGATCCAAGTCATTGCTGTGTAAGTCGCTTTGTCGTTTTTGTAGCAGTCATTTATTTCTTTATTTATTTATTTTAAACACTTTATTGTGGTGTCATCGCAGCAGAAATGAATACAAGTCATTTAGGTTATGACTCAGATACCTAGGTCACAGAACATTTAATAGTGCTAATGCAACATTTTTTTCTTTTCGGGGAGGAAATCTTCGAAAGTTTTTTAGGGGAAGAAGCAGAAAATGAAAAAAAAAGGCGTGTGTGCGATTCACACACGGTAGAAGTGAAATTTCAGTAATACGACAAAAGAATGAGTTGAATATATATAAAATAGTATGTATATTTCTGTCTCACTCTTTGCCGGCTTCGTTCGAAACATTTTTGTATTTGCGTCTCTTACCTGTCGTTTTTCCGTTGCATCAGGTTTGAAATCACAACGATTCTAAAGAAGTTTCCCTTCAATATACCCACTTAAACTCAGTGGCCCATCCCAAAGCATATTAGCAGGAACCCCGGGATGTCCTATGGAACGTATCAGTATCCCCACATGCCTACATTGGTGTACCTAGGTATATAAACAAAGGACTGAGTGGTCTATCAACACACAACCTACTGCACCTGTTATATTCTATAGCTTTTCCTATCAAATTATGATAAATAGTTTAGAAGTTATGGAATACGCAAACATACAAATGACTAATCTAATCCCCTGCCGATTAAAAATAAAAACAATCCATCCACATCAAAAATGGCCGATCGTTAATTACACATTCGTTTTACACCTACACTCTCATAAAAATCCGATGCATTATGGACACGGGCTAACCCATCAATCACTATCGCGAATTCCCAAATCAATGCTTACATAATTAGATTTTGAAAATAAATAAAAAAAACACCATCGCATTGTAGGCTATTGGATTTTGGTATATTAATGCATTTTTAAGGGGAATTTTAATGAAATTCGTGATATACGACACTCGGATTGCAATAACACGTAATGGGGGTGAATTATTGAGGTTTTAATGCGATTTTAATTATGATTCAGTTGAAACTTGCACTTCAATCATATTGGAAAATAATTGAGAGACGTTTGATGAACTTGTTATTATGGATTTATTTATTTCAAAATTTAATAATAATATAACATACCAGTTGCGCCCCGCGGTTTCACAGTTTTTCAGCTATCTACGTACCAAATTTCATTGCAATCGGTTCAGTAGTTTTTGCGTGAAAGAGCAACAAACACACACACACATCCTTACAAACTTTTGCATTTATAATATTAGTAGGATTTATCCCCGTGCGAACACAGTAGCATGCTACTATTTCACGTCGATTTTCTGTGGGGCTGTGGCACAAGGCCACTTCCCTGGCTCTATTCAGACCGACCCATGCTCGAAGAAGTCCATATAACAGCATCTATGACAACTTTTCTTTTGATTTATATAGTAAGAAAATATCTAATCAGCACTACATAGTATAAAACAAAGTCGCTTTCTCTGCCCCTATGTTCTTTGTATGCTTAACTTTAAAACTACGTAACGGATTTTGATGGGATTTTTTTAATAGATAGAGTGATTCAAGAGGAAGGTCTATATGAATAATAACATCTATTAAACTACTCCGAATCAACGCGTGCGAAGCCGCGCGCAAAAGCTACTTCCATTATATAGTTATAGTCATTAATAGAGACAGGATAGTGACATATATAGTGTCTCATTGCAACCCGTTTTGCGAAGCCCCACAACAGCTCTGATTCTGTTCTATTGGGGTGAAAACACGATTTTTATAAAGGGCACTTACTACATGACCTGAATGTGTGTTTAATATGTCTTAACGTATCCAGTGCATTTAAACAAACAGAAAATGACTGAAATGCTTAAAAATGTCTCAAATTTTTCAATGTTTAAAAAGCATGGTAATATACGAGAAAACATTCTGATATATTACCAAATTAGTTATCAAAGAATATAACAATTTAATATTGTTTTATTAATTAACTAGCTACGCCCCGCGGTTTCACCCGCGTAAGTCCGTATCCCGTAGGAATATCGGGATAAAAATTGCGTATATGTTATTGCAGTTGTCCAGCTGTCTACGTACCAAATTTCATTGCAATCGGTTCAGTAGATTTTGCGTGAAACAGCAACAAACACACGCACATCCTTATAAACTTTCGCTTTTATAATATTAGTAGGATATTCTTATATCTAAGTATAATACGTACGATTTACGAGTATAATTTGCATGTGTGAATGTGTTTGTATCTGTATTTGTAATTAATTCTCTTGTCACAGTCTTAGTTATATTTAACCATACTCCTCCGAAACGGCTGGACTGATTCTCATGAAATTTTGTACGGATATCGGGTAGGCCTGAGAATCGGCCAACATCTACTTTCCATACTCCTAAATGATAAGAGTAAGGCAGAACAGCGTTTGTCGGTTCAGTAAGTGTGATATAATATATTGAGTACTGATATGTATTATCCGTTTAATATTTTAATTTATTTGTTAAAAAAAATATCGAAAAATAAATAAAAATATGAAACAGACTTTTCCACCTCACTGTACAAATCTTTAGTGTTATTTTTGATATGGCAGTGAACTCATGAGATTACTTCAGTGCGCGACTGTATTTATTATTATTAAAAATATACACTTGTTTGCTAAATCTCTGATCTAGAGGGACTGGTGAATAGATAAATATTTTTGAATATTCACAGCGCCATCTAGTTGTCGATTAAGTAAACCTTGTTAACTTTTACAAGCGGTCAAGTGCGAGTCGGACTCGCGACAGTTAGTGTTCCGTATAAATATGATAAAGACCAACTGTAAAAATTACCCATCCAGTTAGTGACCGTGCCAACCGTTGCTTATCCTCATTTATTATTTGTCGTAGCGGCAACAGGAATACAACATCTCTGAAAATTTCAACATGAGATACAGCCTGGTGACATACATACGGACAGACAGACAGACGGACAGCGAAGTCAAAATCACTACCCAAGTAATATTATAAACGCGAAATTTTGCAATATATGTATGTATGTTTGTTGCTCTTTCACGTGAAAACCGCTCAACCGATTTTGGTGATACTTTGCAGTGATGTAGCTTGTATACCAGAATAACAGATAAATTATATTAACAATTACTTTACGAGGTCAAGACACTAAGTTCTTCACACAGTAGATTTTTACTGTATCTGCTTGTCGGTCTGTTTATTAGTTGTCGAGGTATGTAAAACACTTCTAAACAAATTTCGATGTTGTTTCAACCCATTCCGTCAGTGAATTTTCCTTTCCTTTATTGATAAACTGACTTCAAAAAAGGTGGAGGTTATTAGAGTATAACCAGAAAACAAAATTACCTTCCAAATATCAGAACTAGACAAAATGTTACCAGGACCACATAACGGGCTATAACTCTTACAGAAAAATCATCAAAATCGGTTCACCAGTAAATATTAGTGCGATAACAAACGCAAACAAAAAAAAATCAAATCAATAACCACCTCCTTTTTTGAAGTCGGTCGAAAGTACAAAAACTTTTTCTATACTAACTTCACCACATCCTATAAAATTCCCTTAACCCTTCCTCCGCCAATGCCTACGAAATTCCCTTAACCCATCCTCCGCAAGCGCCTAAGAAATTCCCTTAACCCATCCTCCGCAAGCGCCTAAGAAATTCCCTTAACTCGACATGACGCTAGTAAAATGTTTGAACAAACGGATCGGTTACTCTCCGAAGTGCGTCACACATTCCGTTGGGAATGTCTTAACATAGATAGTTAAGGCGAAGCCCTCCTAACCGACCGCGCTGAAGAGTGTTATGTTTTACGAGTCTATTTCCATCACGTGTAGAGTCAATAATAGATCCGTTGATGTGTTATAATTAGTATATCAGAATGATTAAAAGAAAGTAAAAAAAAATATAATAGCAGTGGTGGCTCAGTGGTGAGAACCTCGGACATCAAAATCGATAAGTCGGGGTTCGAGACCGGGCGAGCGTGCAGAAAATAAATTGATTTTTCAATTTATCTGCACATGTCGATAACATCACCACTGCTTAAAACGGTGAAGGAAAACATCGTGAGGAAACCGGCATGTCCGAGAATCAAAAGTTCGACGACATGTGACATCTGCCAACCCGCACTTGGCCAGCGTGGTGGATTATGGCCTGAACCCTCATAGGAGGTCTGTGTCCCAGCTGTGGGAACATATATGAACTGATAATTATGATGATGATGATAAAGCTGCAACATCACAGGCTATGTGTACCACGTGCGAAGCCTGGGTGATAAGTTAGTCTTTAATAAAAATAAATAAAAAAATAAATAGTATTTTCTTGTGTTTGATTTTACCCGAGTGTTACACATTTAGAAATTAAAAACTTTTTAACGGATTTTAAACGCGATTTATTCATTATATTATTAACCCGACGTTTCGAACACTTTACATGTCTCCCCGTGACCACGCTCGCTGTAAAGTGTTCGAAACGTCGGGTTAATAATATAATGAATAAATCGCGTTTAAAATCCGTTAAAAAGTTTTCAATTTCTAAACAAATAAATCTTGGCCTTAAGGGCGCATCCACATGCAGGCTTCATTCGGTGAATCTTTGAGCCGCTATCGCTCTGATTTATTGTGTATACGTCCTTATGTTGGGATCATAGTGGTGAGCAACGCGATTACAAAGAATTCTCCTACTAATATTATAAACGCGAAAGTTTGTAAGTATGGATGGATGGATGGATGGATGGATGGATGTATGGATGGATGGATGTATGGATGGATGGATGGATGGATGGATGTATGGATGGATGTATGTATGGATGTTTGTTGCTCTTTAACGCAAAAACTACTGAAACGATTGCAATGAAATTTGGTATTTGGCTTTACTGAGATTAGTACAGACAGAAATAGCTAGCTGCGCCCAGCGGCTTTACCCGCGTAATTCCGTATCCCGTAGGAATATCGGGATAAAAAGTTGCCTATATGTTATTCCACATGTCCAGCTGTCTACGTACCAAATTTCATTGCAATCGGTTCATTAGTTTTTACGTGAAAGAGTAACAAACATCCATCCATACATTCATTCTTACAATCTCGCGTTTTTAACATCAGTAGGATTAAAATAAATCGCCAATCGCTCCACCAATGGCCAAGCGCGTTCCCTACGTCCATTTTTGTTTTTTTGTTTGTCCGTTTGTCATAATAGGTGGTTATCTGCTTAGTGTCTCTTTTCGGATGTTCAACTTTTATATATTTATTCAACCACCTTTACAATATGTTATTAATGATTTATTATTAGAGTTTTAACGTTTGTTGTTCGTTCAGGAATTCGATACTTTGTATTGATTGGGCGCTGTTTACGTTGAGGCTGGCTTGAGTTCTAACTCAAACTCAGTTGCGCACTCAAACTCAAACTCAATATGTTATTAATCTTTATCAGAAAACTGACGCGGATTTTCGTACTTAAACTTAAACTCAAATATTTTGATTTTCAAGATGCAGTTTTGTAATGGCATAACTGTAACCCTATTTATAATTTGAGTTGAGGAATATTACTAGTTGCAGACGAACCCACGGGCAATAACAAGTATATAAAGTACAGCAGTTTTGCGTGAAAATTATACAAACATACAAAACTTTATAAGTGTAGAAAAATCGTAAAATGCATCGAAAATTAAGAAATTCTACTATAATAACAACTATTATATCCTTTCCCTTACCCTTCCCAGTCCATTTCGTTATTCCTCCCTCAATCCTTTCTTAATCCCTTTCCAATCTCTTTCTTTGAAGGTCTGCAATTGACCTTATGCCTCTCCAAATGTCCATGGGCGGTGGTAGCGCTTACCATCAGGCGACCCACCAGCTCCTTCACCGACGATGACAATAAAAAGAGATAAATTATGTACCGAATAATCCAAACACTTCACTACATAGTATAAAACAAAGTCGCTTTCTCTGTCCCTATATCCCTATCATCATCATCATCAGCCCATATATGTTCCTACTGCTGGGACACAGGCCTCCTATGAGGGTTCAGGTCATATTCCACATATCAGACGTATCCCTATGTATGCTTAAATCTTTAAAACTACGCAACGGATTTTGATGAGGTTTATTTTAATAGATAGAGTAATTCAAGAGGAAGGTTTGTATGTATAATAACATTAATTAATCCACTCCGAATTAACGATTTAAGCCGCGGCCAAAACCTAGTTCTGCTATCACAAAAACTTTAAAAACATATTGTAATTCTTTGTTTCTAGACAATACTTATTCATTTTACGGTTATTTCCAATTATTTATTTGTTAAAATTGTTGGCTCTAACGGTTAGTCATAAATAGATTTAATGAGAAACTAACAACTAAATTTTGTTTTTTTTTACGTTTTCACGAGAAGTGAGCTATCAATGAATCACAGTTTAACAATGTCGAAACAGTAAATTTGGACAAAGGGCGTAGATAGATAAAACAAAGTGTGACGGCGACCTCCATTTTAATAAGTCTGTTTGTTTGTTTCTGTTTATTGTTTACAAAGCTGAAGAGATTTTGATGATTTTTGTATGTCTTAAAACGGGAAATTAACCGAACCTAAGTGTTTTTTAACCGATTAACCGATTAATAAAAATAAGTATATCTATACTAATATCATAAAGAAGAAACTGATGTATTTTCATAGATAAAGTGTCTTTCTAAAGGTATCTAATGGTAATGAATTTTTAGAATGGATTCAATAGTTCCAGATATTTCCCCTCTACAACCTCACAAACTGACAAAATCAACAACCTCTTTCTAAGGCCCTCCAGGAATATATCCTCCCTACTTATATTATTAAAAATCAAATTATATTTATAACGCGAAAGTTTGTAAGTCTGGATGTTTGTTACTCTTTCACACGAAAACAGCTTAACGTATCTGTACAAAATTTAGTACAGAGATAGATTATAGACTGGTTTAGCACATAGGCTACTCACCCAGGTACCACGCGAGTGACGCCGCGGGTTACAGCTAGTAATCTATACTAATATTATAAAGCTGAAGAGTTTGTTTGTTTGAACGCACTAATCTCAGGAACTACTGGTCCGATTTGAAAAATTCTTTCAGTGTTGTATAGCCCATTTATTGGAAGGCTATATATGTACCACGGGCGAAGCCGGGGCGGACCGCTAGTATGTCTATAAACCACTTCCTTCTCTCGAGAGGCTCACCACTAAACCATCATTCTTGTAGAATTTAATAGCATTCAATGAAAATGTAATAAAATATATATATATAGATATATTATGCGGGACCCATATACCAAAACCACAATATGACTTCGTGGTCAAAACACATAACCGACTTGGGAAAATGTGTGTAATTCGTGATGCCTTTTTACCGACTTCAAAAAAGGTTATCAATTCGACAAGCTTTGTAACTCAGAACTTTTGCGTCGGTGAATCGATTTTGATAGTTCTATTTTTATTTGAATGCTGCTGTCTCCTGTGTGGTTGGATTTTAATATGGTCTAGATCAGGCTATTTGAAGTCATTTTGTATATTAGTTTTAGAAGCTAATTATGTATTAAAGCGCTCAATTGATAATAATGGAAATGTCTATAAGATAAGTACATATTCGAAATATAGTGAAATAAGTAAAGAAATGAAACACCCTACAAAAGTCAAAAAAAAAAAAAAAATAACTTAACTTTACATAAGTTTTTTTTTTCTATTCTTTCAAAATTTCTCATTTATAAAGCACTAGCTGCGCCCCGCGGTTTCACCCGCGTAAGTCAGTATCCCGTGGGAATATCAGGATAAAAAGATGCCTATATGTTATTGCAGTTGTCCAGCTGTCTACGTACCAAATTTCATAGCAATCGGTTCTGTAGTTGTTGCGTGATAGAGCAACAAACACACACACTTCCTTACAAACTTTCCCTTTTATAATATTGGTAGGATTTCAATGCTATAAAACTAAAAATTAAATTGAACATAAACTTATATAAATAAAGCCAGTCCTTATCTTCAAATCCATATCTCCCTTAAAATATTATTAATGGACATATAAAATATTTCATAAAGTATCACAAATAAAATTAAATTTAACACGCCATAAAATTATCCGAAACTCGACGCAAACGGCTAAAAACGATACAAAAAATCGCATTATACTTAATTATTGCACATAAATATGTTAAAAACATTGCCATTACGAAAAATTATTTGAAAGAACACCTTTCAAATATGTGCAAATAAAAATTTAACAACTTTTTTGTTTGTATTTTGTAAATTCGTTTATCAACAGCCTATATATGTTCCCACTGCTGGGACACAGGCCTCCTATGAGGGTTCAGGCCATAATCCACCACGCTGGCCAAGTGCGGGTTGGCAGATGTCACATGCCGTCGAACTTTTTATTCTTGGACATGCCGGTTTCCTCACGATGTTTTCCTTCACCATTTTAAGCGGTGGTGATGTTATCCACATGTGCAGATAAATAGAAAAATAAATTTATTTCATGCACGCTCGGCCGGTTTCGAACCTCCCACTTTTCCCTTTGATTCCGAGGTCTAAACCACTGAACCTACACTGCATTAAAGAAATATATTCACTAAAAAACTATATAATATATACTCCTACCGCTCGCGACTTCGCACGCTTTAAATTCCGAGTGATTAAGTAGATATTACAATATATATAAACCTACCATAATCACTATCTATTAAAAAACGCCATCAAAATCCGTTGCGTAGTTTTAAAGAGATAAGCATACATACATATAAACAAGGGAAGCGTATTTGCTTTATACTATGTAGTGATATCAAAGAGGAAAGATTTAATGTTTGTTACGATTTAACTAAAAACTAAAAGACTGATATTAAAAATTATTTTATTTTAACATTACTGAAAACACGGTCTAATTATACAATCAACTAAATTGTCTCACTTGCTCTTATACTGAGTGTACCTAAGGAAATAATTTTAATCCTGGCAATCCCAGTCCGGACAGTAAGATAAACTCATGAAATTATTGTATTGTCACCGATCCTTGATAAGTATACACAGTTTAAATTCAGTATGTCCGTTTAGAGTGGGTCAAAATCGAGTCTAAATAAGTCAGTTATGTACAAACATACAGGTGAAGCTACTAAAGCGTCTTAAATAAACAATATGTTTTGAAGAATTTAAACAAATGTCGTAACTTCAAAATTAAACTAATAGAATTACCCAAACCTTAACATAAATAAAGTCAAGTCAAATCATTCATTTTATACAAGATTAAGATACAATCTTTCCCCGTTTTTTATTCAATAAAACTAGATTTTTATCAAAGGGACACCCAGACGTCATATACTTACAACTATAAAAAAAGAAAACGATGCATAATATCGTTTTTAAATTCTTTATGACCGAACTGGAAGCAGATATATCTATCCCGTTTCTCTCCGTACAGTCAGAGAGGGACGCACGCCGAAAGGAAACAAAACATTCGAAGTTTTTGTCGTTTTTCAAAATGTGTTCTTTTTTCAAATGCGCGTCACACGCAGGGAGACAAATGCGAGCCATTTTGTTCATGTATTTAGACGTTCGAATCCTTTGATGTTACTGAACGTTTGACAACGACATTGATTATCTGTGCGTTTCAAGTTGACATGTTATTGTTTTTTGTTCGAATTTTAAAATTCCTTGGTTATGTCCTATGGAAGCCTGTAACGTTTGCTGTCGTTTGTGGGTTTGTTTAATTTCGTTGACTTTTTTATTTGACGGCCAATTTGGGAATTGAATTAACTTTCTATTTTGGAATTAAAAAAAAGTAAAGTCCCGTGTCCCCTAGTGGGGTATGGGGCAGATGATGTACATCTGTTTCACTGATCGTTTTCCTTTACAAGTAGGTGATCAGCCTTCTATGTCCTGCCAGACCGAGACAGTTTTTTTTTGTGCGTCCCCGACGGGAATTGAACCCAGGTCCCCTCGGTTCTACGCTCACGCGTTAACCCCTGTACCAAGGCGGCACGATATACTGTAATGATTATTTATTATACTGTTTATATCCTATTAATTACGTATAATTAATTAAATAATTGAATTTTCTGATTATGATGGTTGATCGGATCTGTATAAAATTGCGCATTTGAGTTTGAGTTTGAATTTAATGGCTAATTGACAATATATCTTCGTAAAGTTTAGAAATTACTAATAGCTAGTAATAAATATAAAACACGCTTTAATGATGGATTTGACTAAATTATTGGATACTTATAACTTGTTTTTCTTTTGCTTTTGCACTATCCCAGAACTTCGTACGTTGCCGAGGTTGCCTGGCAGAGATTGCTGTTAAACAATAAGGCCGCCTCTTGTAAAAACGATGCCTTTTTTTCTGTTTATTGTATTAATGTTGTTTCTTTCTAAGTTTGTGTAATGAGCATTATAAATAAATGAATAATAAATTGTCTCACTTGCTTTATTTATTTAGTCTCCGCGATCCTAATCAGGATAATAAGATAAACTCATGAAACTATTGTATTGTCACCGGTCCGCGATAAGTGAACAGAGTTTGAATTCAATCTGTCAGTTTAAAGTGGGTCAGATTCGAGTCGAAAGGAGTCTACATACAAACATACAGGTGAAGCTAATAAACGTAGCTAATAACGAAATATAGTAGCGTGTTGAAACGTATGTTATTGAACTGAGCCTTTGTATCGGCGATAATCTATCAGCAAACTGTATTTCATCCGAAACAGTTCGATAGTTATGTGAGTGTTTGACAAACATCCATACAAACATACGAATCTTTACTAATATTATAAAGCTGAAGAGTTTATTTGTTTGAACGCAATATTCTGAAGAACTACTGATCCGATTTGAAAAATTCCTTCAGTGTTATGTAGCCCATTTATTGCGGAAGGCTATGTATCACGGGCCAAGCCGGGGTGGACCGCTAGTATTAAATATCAGTTGAATATTGCAAATCATGATTAAAAGATTTAACATTTCGATTTCTAAGTATTGGTGACCGGTCTCAAATGAATGGCGAATTTAAATTCATTTAGTAATGGCGCAGTGGTTACGGTCTTTGACTTCGGTCTAAAAGTGAGGGGTTCGAAGCTTATCTAATTAAGAGCTGAGGTAATTTTTAGTTACTTCGTTTTAGGTGTATGTTTTTTAATCACTGAGTATTGGGCAAAGAAAAATTAAATCTATACTAATTTTATAATGCGGAAAAAATTGTATTTTTTGTTTGTTTGTAATAGATAAATTCAAAAACTACTGGATCGATAAAAAAATTCTTTCGCCATTCGAAAGCTGCAACTTCGCTGTGACATAGGCTATATATGTACCATAAGCTGAAGTTTGTTTGTTTAAATGCACTTATCTCAAGAACTACTGGTCCGATTTGAAAAAATCTTTCAATGTTAGATAGCCTATTTATTTAAGAAGGCTATAAACTATATATGTACCACGCGCGAAACAGGGCGGACCGCTAGTATTTGTCATTTAATAATATATATGTGACTCCCAAACCGCTTACGGGCGAAATATTATAAAATACACAGTGGAAATTAATTGATACGGAATAAAAGTAACACAATAAATTCGTAAGTATCTCCATAACTCAGATGCTGCATTCACTTTGACAGCGCATATGATAATATTAAAAAATAAAACGTCAGCCTCGTCTTGCCTTTTTGCATTCTTGGAAGGGTAAAGCGGTGTCCACGTGGATTTAATCCTACTATCCTACTTCCTACTATCCTACTAATATTATAAATGCGAAAGTTTGTGACGATGTGTGCGTGTTTGCTGCTCTTTCGCGTAAATACTACTGAACCTATTGCAATAAAATTTGGTACGTAGACAGCTGGCATAACATATAGGCAACTTTTTATCCCGATATTCCAAAATTTCATTGCAACTGGTTCAGTAGTTTTTGCGTGAAAGAGCAACAAACACACACACATCCTTACGAATTTTTGCATTTATAATATTAGTAGGATAATAATCAAAAACTAAAGCAACTTTAAGAATTATATCCTAATAATTAAAGTTCATAATTCAATGATAAATATTTATGTTTTCTAATTGCAATAACACACCACATTTTGTGCTGGAGTCGAGTACGCTTCGGCACGAATTGGGTCAGATCGCATAGAAGCTCCACACCCCCACAAAACATACCACAGAGAAGGTGCCTCGCCCCCAGCGCGATGATTACTTACCATCAAGCCACAAGTTGCACATTGAAATAAATTAATATGAAAACATAGAGTCCAGTGTGCATCTATCCTTACCGATAAAGTTGTATCAAATAAAAACAGCCCCCCTCCGCGCTACAAGGTCTTCACACGTACAGGCGAAATATACGAATAATTTATTAATACATATTTATATCCTTTTATGCTTCCTAACTGAGAATTAATATAAACAAATTCTCTGAAATCATTTTAACGCTACCTTGTGTACTAGCTGTAACCCGCGGTGTCGCTCGCGTGGTATCCTGGTAATATAGCCTATGACTAGTTCAGACTATAGTCTATCTTTATACCAAGTTTCATTCAGATCAGATGAGCTCTTTTTGTGCAATAGAGTAACAAATATAATGTATTACTATTAGGGCCGCCGTCTCGGTACAGTGGTTGACACGTGAGTGTAAAACGGAGGGGTCCTGGGTTCGATTCCCGGTGGGGACGCACAAAAAAAAACGTCTCGGTCTGGCAGGACACAGAAGGCTGATCACCTACTTGTCCATAAAAAAAATCGATCAATGAAACAGATGTATATCATCTGCCCCATACCCCAGCAGGGGACACGGGACTTCACTTACTATTAGGGCCAGTCAGATCGCCGAAGGTCGCTTACGTATTTTAACCAGCTCCCGTGGCCCCTTCACTCAAGTGGCTCGACGGAACACTGTGGGGTTTTGGTCGGTAAGAATCCGACATAACCCACAGCTCCATCCCCGGGCCGTGGGTATCTATGCAAGATTTCCCCACTATAAAAAAAAAAGGCCAGTCAGATCAGATGAGCTGTTTTTCTGCAACAGAGCAACAAATTTAATATACGACTGTGAGGGCCAGCTTCCCTGCTTTCTGGTCAATATCAGAGAATCTGAAGGCCTATTTGATACTCTAGCCTATTCGTGGAGTACATGTTCTGGGCACCGCTATGTGGTGGACGTTACTAGATCGAAACGGTTCGACTCATCCATCTGTGTCCGAATTGGGCCCGCTCGGACTGGGGAACCACACCCCCAAAGAAAACCGTGAAATAGCAGCGTGCTGCTGTGTTTATGATGAAGGGGAGCTGGAGATCCGTATTTTATTCCCAAGCTCCCCAGTCCATTCCTTCTTTCCAGTCATCAATCCTTTCCTAATCCATTTTCCTTTAAAAGCGGACAGTGCAGAGCTCTCAGCTCTGTTCACGGGTGGTGGTGATCGCTTACCATCAGGCGAACCACCAGCTCCGTTGCCCGCTATGACACAAAAAAAGCAAATATGTTTAAAAAATGTCTTCAAATCTCAAAACCCGTCAGTGATTCACAAAGCTTACCCTTTGTAGATAAGGAGATAAAAACATTTAAACATCCCGCCACCAACACTCATAAGTCACTGCGGAGTTTAAGCGATTTTGACATTAAAAGTGTCGGACGTTTACACGCAGCGATGTTGTGTCGTGTCGTGTGAGCTGTTAGTCGTGAGGTGTAATATTGTGTAAGGGCTGATGCAGTATTATATTATCTGTGGTAAGGGTTACAGTTATTCATGTAAGTAATTGTATTTTAGTTGACCAAGCTTACACTCGTTGCTACTTTGCTTTGTTTTTATTAATAAAATAATTGAAGTAATTTTAAAATTACGTCCACTTTGAAATATATGGATTGCAATAAACTAAAACTTTTTTTTTATATCATAGTCGTCAATGGAGCCGGTGGGTCGTCTGATGGGAAGCGCAACCACCGCCCATGATCATTTATGGAGGCATAAGGTCCATTGCAGACCTTACGCCTCTACAAATGGATTGTCGAATTTTTGGGGAGGGATTGAGAAAGGCTTGGCGAGAGGAATAAAGAAAAGGACTGGGAAGGACAAGGAAAGGGATATGGACCTCTGGCTCCCCCACTCACCGAACGAAACACAGCATAATGCTATTTAACGCGGGTCTTCTATCTGGTTTCCCTTTCTCCCACATACACAGCAGCGGCAGGCAGGCTCATTCTCTCTCTCTCTAACTCACAGCGGTAACTTTGTAACTCTTTTCGGATAGAAGTAAGTTAAACATATCATTTCTCTCGAGCATCCCGGAGACACTAATATTTAATTTATCATAAAATAGTTATTTTAAAACGAAAAAGTAAACCATTTCCTGATAAAAAACATCTCTTCTCAGCCTTCATCTGTCCACCTTGATCTCTCCTATAGCACGCAATTTATACCAAATGTAAGTTTCTTCCCGTTTTTCCTTTTCTAACTGTCATCTACCGAGTCATAGGGCGCCTTACACTACGTTTGCAGAGCTGTAGTCTCCACTCTACCAATTTATTTGTTAGCCTCAACCAGACACACAAATATATACATGTAACGAAATTTAATTAAGACTCTGACGAGTCAACATCGGCAGGTTGGTCTGTTTGCCCCAGTTTGGCAAAGACCTTCTCCAATCCCTTCCAGTCTTTTCTGTTGAATGCTATCCTAGTCCAGGTTCTATCCACTGTTTTGACAATGTCATCCTCCCATCTTCTTGTTTGTCTTGCGCGTTTCCTTTTTCCATTTTTCGGATACCAGAAGATCAACTCTATCAATTAACATAACATAAATATATAATTAACATAGCATTTTCTCTTATTCTGATTCATAAATCAAAATGCTATACATATAACAAGAACTTATCACAAAACCTGTTACGACTAACATAATATCGTATATCGTGTCGTGACGTATAAATGTCTCGAATAGTTATTATTGATGACTCCAGGGCACACGGGAAGGTTACAAAGCAAAAAAAATGTCGGACCACGCTCCGTTTTTATTTGTATACTTGTATAATTTATTATAATTTTTAGAGAATCTTATTTTGTAGGTTTGTAGGCACGATAACTAACTATTGCCCGTGACTCGGTTTGGTCTTTTATTGTATGCTGCGTTTTGAGATTATCGAATATGGTACAGCAGTTTTGGATTCGAATGACTGAATATGTTATTAATTCTCTCGCCTTCTTATTCAACGGTTAGACAATTTTTGAGTTTATCCCTTTCAAAGTTTCAAACATACAAAACATATCTCTTGAATTAATTTATAACGTGATATCGTATTAAAAATTTGTAAGAGATTAATATTTTAATTATCTGTACACGTGTGTGGGAGTGACCACACTTTAAGTATTATAAGGACACTTTAAAAACCAATTCACCAAAGACAAATATATTTTGACCTCCTTGGTACAGTGACTGACGTGTGAACGCATAACCGAGTCCTGGGTTCGATTCCAGGTTCCAAAAAAATATCTCGTTTTTGTAGGACACAGATGGATGACCTACTTCTCCATTTCGCATCAGCCCCATACCCCACTAGGGGACACGGGGAACTCACTTTTAGTTAATACAAGAATGACTCAATGCTTTGACGCTGTCTTTGACTTCGGTCATAAGATTTCAATTTATACACGCTTTTATTAGCTTCACGTATATTTGTAACCGACTCGGAGGCCTATTTCCTTTTCCTCACCCGCCCCAGTCCACACCTTATTCCCAGTCGTCAATCCTTTCCTTCTCCTTTACCTCTTTAAACGGGCAGTACATCCTCAGAGGCACTTCCTCCGCGAATGTTCACAGGCGGTGATCGCTTACCATCAGGCGAACCACCAGATCAGCGGCCTGATCATAAAAAATACATTATAACACACTTTAATCTCATGTATTTTACGACATAACTACATCTAAATGTCAAAACCGAAAACTAAATCTCGTATCCAAGAAATATCTAAAATAATTGTCGCCCACAACACAACATAATATATTAAAAGGTAATCAACATAAAATTGAATAACAAAATATCTTTTACAAACGAAATTAAGGCGTTTAAATTATAATTAAATTTCGCAATAACCTTAAAAGGATTGTCTTGTACCTTTGTCGACTTCGGATAACTTTTTATTTCTCGTTTTTTTTTTATATTAAACTAGCTGCACCCGGCAAACGCTGTTCTGCCTTACTCTTATCATTAGGGATATGAAAAATAGATGTTGGCCGATTCTCAGACCTACCCGATATGCACACAAAATTTCAGAAGAATCGGTCCAGCCGTTTCGGAGGAGTATGGTAACTAACATTGTGACACGAGAAATTTATACATAAGATATACTAGCTGTCAGCACTCAGCGATCACAAAAAGTTATTGAAATCGGTCCAATAATGCCTGAGATTAGCGCGTTTATATCGAAAATCTTTAGTTTTATGATATGTTAGTATACAAATATACTAGCTTTTGCCTGCGGCTTCGCACACGTTAATTCGGAGTTGTTTAAAAGATGTTATTATACATGTAAACCTTCCTCTTGAAGCACTCTATTTGTTAAAAAACACTATCAAAATCCGTTGCGTAATTTTAAAGATTTAAGCATACATAGGGACATGGGAACAGAGAAAGCGACATTGTTTTATACTATGTAGTGATTTTTCTTTATTTTGGTGATACCTTCCCGGTACAATGATGCGGTTTCGGTGGTACGAGCTGGCCCAATTCGTGCCGAAGCGTGCTCGACTTCCACATTCGTTATTATATCACAGGTATAGGGTTGCCCTGCCGACTCTTCTCAATAGAAAATGCTTTCAGAACCGGTGGTAAATATATAGATAAGCTAGCTGACCCGGTAAACGCTGTCCTGCCTTACTCTTACCATTAGGGGTATGAAAAATAGATGTTGTCCGATTCTCAGAACTATCCAATATGCATACAAAATTTCAGAAGAATCGGTCCAGCCGTTTCGGAGTAGTTCGGCAACTAACATCGTGACACGGGAAAGTTATATATTAGATAATATTATTCTGTTATTTCAACGATTCTATAATCGATTCTAAAAAATCTATTTAATGTTATAATTTAGGTTGAAATTTCTATCTCATCCCGGCCCAATACGACAGAAGCCAGGGTGATTGGTTGGTCATTAATTAAACAATATTCAGGTTTCCGAAAACCTTCCAAACATGAATCATTAACAAAAGATGGCGGAGCAATCATTAATTAATGTCAAATTTGATTTATTTCGTTTGGCTGTAAAACTTGCAGTGTTCGTACACCTGAGCTTTGTTATAATGTAAGAGGTATTGACTTCTGGAAATAAAATTATCACACTAATATTATGTATGTGGAAGTTTGTTTGTTTGGATGTTTGTCCGTCAATCACGCTGAAATTTATGAACGGATTTGGATGTAATTTGGTATACAGGGTATGAGTTGACTTGGGTGATAGGATACTATTTATCCCGGCTTAATGCTCCCTTGGAATAAAACAGGAATCTTGATATCCGGGCGGAGCCGGGACGAGCGTCTAGTTCATTATATTTAATATTATTCTGTTTATTGTTTTTTTTTATGAGACTTACAAATGGTATCCACGCGAAAGTTACACTGTGCGTCTGTTACGCTTACAAGCGTTAACCACTGAATAGATTTTGATGAAATTTGGAATATAAGTAGACTAAAAAACAGTAGGGACAAAAAACAAAGAGCAATCAATAGCAAACAGTATATAGATGCCTGGTAGAGATGGCTAGATAGAGATAAGGCCGCCATTTGCACCTGAATCTTTTTTGTGAATGAGTTTTTTTTATTATATTTATGTTTAATTCAAAGCCATGTGCCGACAGCTAGTTTATTATAAAGTGATATTAATTGTGTGTTTGCATGTTTTTTACATCTAAAATGTAATAGACTGCGCATACGCATGTGAAGTGTTTTTTTCTTTATATACGTTTGTTTCACTTCATCTCAGAAAGTACTGGATCGATTTCAAAAATTCTTTCACCAGCTGCAACTTCACTGAGTGACATAGGCTATATATGTACCACAGGCGACGCCGGGGCGAACAGCTAGTCAATACTCTTTTTTTATTTGCTTGTTTTTGTTTATTATCTACTATATAAAACAAAATCCATCTCAATTCATTTAAAACAGTATGTTACTTTCTAATTTATAGTCAAATTAAGTTAAATCTTTGATAAAGGCCATATTTTATTAACCGATTCAAAAATGAGGAGATTTTCAAATAGAATGTATCTCTTTATTTACTCATAGCATTTTACTGGTTAAACCGATTTCGATGAGTTTTAAAGCTGATGCTTCCCTCGTGATCCCAAGTGAATTTGGTCTATTTGATGGCAGTTTTTTGTTTAAATTATACATGTTATTTTCCGGGCTTATATGGGCAAAGCCGGGAATAGCGCTTGTTGAGATAATCACTACATAGTATAAAACAAAGTCGCTTTCTCTGTCCCTATGCCCCTATGTATGTATGTATGCTTACATCTTTAAAACTACGCAAGGTGTTTTGACGAGGGTTTCATCAATAGATAGAGTGGTTGATTTGGTGATTCAAGAGGAAGTTTTATGTACAATTACATATACTAAACTAATCCGAATTTAACGCATGCGAAGCCGCGGGCAAAGGCTATTTATAGAATACATTAGGTTTTGTTGCCGCTGTGTCCACCTCAATTTAGAACCGTCTCCATCATCAGATCAGTTTAATATTACCAGATTACCTAAAGGTACTCACAAATGCAAAACTTTAGCTTAATCCGACACATAATATACAACAATACAAAAGCGTATCAGAACAAACTGAAAATCTGAAACAATCGGATATCCATCTGAGAGAAACTTCGAGAAACGTTAATTGCGTACTCTAAAAATGAACCATAATGATGTACGTAATAATACTTAATTCGGCCACCGCGAACGACATTCCTGCACCGGGTCCAACAGGGCACTGGCGAAAAAACGCATTTAAAATTGCCACCGCAAAAAAACCATTTCTTGCCATATACGAAAAAGTATCTGAAAAATTTTCGACTCGCTCAAACGTCATAACTGGGACGCCGATTTAGAATATTCGGATGTGGTATTGATCTACTCTAATAATATAAAGACACTTTTGTATTTTTGTATGTTTTCATTGTGATAGTCGAGCACGCTTCGGCACGAATTGGGCCAGTTCGCACCGGGGAAGTACCACACCCCCACAGAAAACCGGCGTGAAATAGTGGCATGCCACTGTGTTTCGTACGGTGAGTGGGGGAGCCGGAGGCCCGTTTCCTTTTTCTCACCCATCCCAGTCAATTCCTTCTTTCCAGTCTTTAATCCTTTCCTTTTCCCTTACCCCATAAAAGCGAGCAGCACATTCGTAGAGGCACCTTTGCGAATGTTCATGGGCGGTGGTCATCGCTTACCATCAGGCGAACCACCAGCTCAGTTGCTCGCTATGACATAAAAAAAAATGGTTTGTAACGTCTTCACGCAAACACCACAGGACAGATTTCAAAAATTCTTGCACCATTACAAAGCTGCAACTTCACTTAGTGATATAGACAACATATGTACCACGGGTGGAGCCGGGGCTAGCAGCTAGTATTTACATAACCATCAATCAAAGATCTTGTAAACAGCTTTCAATTTATAACCAAAATTATATATGGACATTTTATAAGAGGTTGAGACGAAAGGGAGGTCTTAAGGTTTCATTTAGTTGGGTTGTCGCTATAGTGTCGCGAGTGTAGAATATAAACTATCCTGCTATAAAATTTGCTCAAATCCGTTCAGCCGTTTTGCACCGGTCCAGTTACCCACAGGTAGAAATTCATAAATGGTAACAGTAGGTTGCTGCTTATGAATACTAGGCTTCCTTTCATATCGCTATTCTGCTCATTCTCTCTTATTTTGTTATATTAGTATAGTTAATTCAATATTGATTATGATATCTATTTATAAAAAGTGAGGAAACAAATAATAGACAACTTTCTATATAAATTGATTTATACGAAAAAAAATCATTAATTGTTTAACAATAATATAGAAACTTTAAAAAACAAAAATGTATTATATCAAGAAATATTTAAACCACGAAACTATGTAATAACGACCATCAAAACCGACGTTTAAGAAAAATAAAAATTCAAATTACCCTCTCCATTCAACCACGCTCCGCATCCTTCGAATAACTGTAACCGAAAGAAACTGCACGTCGAAAAAGATGACATACCACCTCGGGAACAAAATATCTCTAATTACCAACAATTGGCCACAACCGGTCGGCGGACAAAATTATTCGCAAGATGTAAAACCTCCTTGCGTCGCAACCTCGACCGTGTGCCGAGCGTGTTAGAGCGAATGACATATGAACTGTCAATGATGACAGAACACATGTATTTTGGCGGGAAGGCCACGCCCGGCGGTGTTTTTGCCGCGGATTTTTGGCAAGGGTGGAGTCTCGTTGCGTACAACCTCTATAATTACGAAGAAAATTGTTGTTTTTAGGGAAATGGTGGTGTTTAAGAATTGAGATGGGGTGAAAAAATTAAACGTTTTTCTTTGTAAATGATTTAAAACCGTGTGGTACCTAGCTGATCTCTCGTATCGTGTTCAAATACTTATTATTATTAAAGTATGTATGTATCTACATGCGAGTTAATAGGTGTGGTGGTTGAGTAAAGAATGTGGCTTCGACTCCAATTATAGAGAATTATAAATATTCTGGTTTAGTATTGTATCTTTTTTGTATTTTATGTCTTACTGTAATTTCGTTTTTATTATTTAGTAGCCATCAAGTAGCTTCACGTAATCTATCGCAAAATTTATAAAATTTTGTCCGAATCAAATACACGTCATATAGGATCTTCTTATAAAAAACATATGTGGGAGTCGAGCACACTTCGGCACGAATTGAGCCAGCTTGCACCGGGGAAGTACCACACCCCCACGAGACCGGCGTGAAATAGTAGCATGCTACTGTGTTTCGTACAGTGAGTGTGGTAGACGGAGGCTCGTTTCTCTTTTCCTCACCTTTCCCAATCCATTCCTTCTTTCCAGTTGATCATTTCCATTCCCTTTACCCTTTGAAAGAGGGCAACATTTCCCTTGAAAGAGAGCAACGCATTTACAGAGACACTACCTCTGCGAATGTTCATGAGCGGTGGATGATGTCTGATTCTCTTACCTACCCGCAATGTACACAAAATTTCATAAGTGTTGGTCCAGAGTTTCGGAGTTATAGTTGTAACATTGTAACACGAGAATTCCATACATTAGATATAGATATCCTACTAATATTATAAATGCGAAAGTTTGTAAGGATGTGTGTGTGTTTGTTGCTCTTTCACGCAAAAACTACTGAACCGATTCCAATGAAATTTGGTACGTTGATAGCTGAGCAACTGGAATAACATATAGGCAACTTTTTATCCTGATATTCCTACGGGATACGGACCTGCATGGGTGAAACCGCGGGGCGCAATTAGTAAATTATACTAGCTGTGACCCGCGGTTGAAACCGCGTAAGTCCGTATCCCGTAGGAATATCGGTATAAAAAGTGCCTGTGTTATTTCAGTTGTCCAGCTATCTACGAAGCGAATAGTATTATTATTCACCAATAGATGTCAGGAAAAAAAAACACGAATATGACATTATTTCAGTTGTCCAGCTGTCTACGAAGCAAAATAGTATTACTATTCACCAATAGATGTCAGGGAAAAAAAAAACACGAATAAAACACGAATATGACATTTTCTAAAAAAAAATTCCTAGCTAGATCGATTTATCGCCCTCGAAAACCCCTATATACTAAATTTCATGAAAATCGTTGGAACCGATTCCGAGATCCCAATTATATATATATATATATATATATACAAGAATTGCTCGTTTAAAGGTATAAGATATGCCTGTATTATAAAAACATACAGTCGAGTAAAAACTTAGACACAAAATTAAACAATATCATATCCTTTACCATTTATTCAATCTAAATCTACATTCGACAAATCCTCAGTGATCTTCTTAACTTCCTCCTCGCTCCTCTTCTCCCCTATCCTGTTTGATTCCTCCCGCTTCCCGGCCATCTTCTTCGCTTCTTCCCTTTTCTCCCCGTATAACTTTTTTAAACTATCCAGCACATATTTGGGCATATTCCCCGGGCTTGGCTGGTGGATCTCGTATTCCCCTTTTGCGTTTTTCACCAATTCAACCATGGAGTCTTCCAAATTAGGCGTTTCAGGCTTTATCGGTTTGTTCACTGGTTGTGGATTTTTCATCCGCTGGGCCCAGCTCTGGAGGTATTTGCCGGCATCTGTTTGTAGGAACTGTAATTTGATATAAAGAAAAATAAATAAAAATGTTTAGTTGTTGTTATTATTATGTCATTCTCAGAAAGGTGGGACGCCTGATGGAACGCTTAGCACCGCCCATGGACATTGGAGTGGCGTAAGATCGATTGCAGACCTCGCCGACTTTAAATGGATAGGGAAAGGATTGTCGAGGGGAAAAATTTAATTAAAAGGAAAGGTAAGAAAAAGGAGTTTGGTTGAGAAAAGAAATAAGGTTCACCCAGTCACAATAAAAAAAAATCAGTAGAATTGATAACCTCCGTTTTTTAAAATTATGTTGTATATCTACACTAATACTGTATTTTAATTTTTGTATATTTGCTTGTTTGTTTGCAATACGTAAGCTCAAAAACTACTGGACCTATTTTAAAAATTGTTTCATCATTAGAAAGCTGCAACTAAGCTGAGCGACATAGGATATATATGTAGTATAGGCGAAGCCGGGGCGATCAGCCAGTTTCGCCCGCGAACCCACGGGCAATATCTAGTATTTATATTTTTCTATTTATAAAAAATATCCCACCAAAATCCGTTGCGTAGTTTCAAAGATTTAAGCATACAAAGGGATATAGGGACAGAGAAAGCGACTTTGTTTTATACTATGTAGTGAAGCTATAATATTCTAAAGTTTCATTAAAATCCAATAAGTGGTTTTTACGTGCAGGTGTAACAAACATCCATCCATACTTACAAACTTTTGTGTTTATAGATATTATTAGAATATATATTTTATTATTCACTAGCTGACCCGGCAAACTTCGCAGCACCGTGGACCTATTTTTGACATATTTATCCGTATTTTTTTTACTTTTAAACCTTCCTTGGACTATTCAGTATGCACCAAAACCATGATTATAAAAATCAGACCAGCCATTCTCGAGTTTTAGTGAGACTAACGAACAGCAATTGATTTTTATATATAAAAGATTTATGTCTAATATTACTAGCTGACTGACTGAACGCTGTTCTGCCTCACTCGTATCATTTAGGGGTATGAAAAATAGATGTTTGCCGATTCTAAGACATACCCGATATGAACACAAAATTTCATGAGAATCGGTCCAGCCGTTTCGGAGATATCAAAGAGATAAATCATTCCTTGTATTTTACCTGTATATTTACATAGTTATTATGTTGTTAGCGTAGCATTTTTAATAACCTTTTGAATAATTTTATCAACTTTCAGCTGGATTCGAATTTTGGTCTTAATTGAATGAATTAATGAATGACAAAATATTACAAAAATCAACAGGCGGCCTTATTACTACAGCAACATCTCTTCCAGACAACAATACAGAGAAAGCGCATAGGTATATGGTACATGTACCACTATATAATACAAAAGAATCGCTTTCCGCCGTATGTATGCTTAGATCTTTAAAATTACGCAACAGATATTGATGAGATTTTTTAAATAGATAGTCATTCAAGAGGAAGGTAAATATGTATATATCAAGTATTATTGCACCCGTGCGAAGCCGGGACGGATCGCTAGCTATGATTAATTACCTTTTCTCTGTTTTTATTAATTTTCTTCTCTGGTGGGTTCGGTGCTTGCCGTTTCGTGTTTGTTGGAAACGCTTGACCGTCTGAAATTAAAAATTCATATGTTTATTTCTCGTTTACATAGGAACGGTCGGTTGAATATGTATGGGCAAGTTGTTTTGCTGTTTCTTTGCTGACTCAGCAAGATTTTAATATCTTTATTATTGTATTAGACGCTCGTCCCGGCTCCGCCCGGATATTAAGATTCCTATTTTATCCCAAGGGCAGCATTTAATCGGGATAAATATTATCCTATCACCCAATTTGCTACGTAGAGAGCTGGACAACTGGAATAACATATAGGCAACATTTATCCCGATATTCCTACGGGACACGGACTTACGCGGGTGAAACCGCGGGGCGCAGCTAGTTTTTCATGTTTCCAAGTTTTTTCTGTATATCTGTTAGTATGTGTGTCAATTACCTTTAATAATTGGACAAATTTTGACAAAATAAATGATATTCTACTAAATAAGAGGCTATGGTATAACATGTGATTTTATTGGATAAGTATTTTAAAATTTAGTATAGGAAATTAAATAATGTTTATAGAAACAGGTGCTTTTCATAAAAAAAAACAATTAATATTTGCGCATCTGAAGACGAAAAAAATGCTACCTTCGAAAATCTACAAAACTTGAAGCCCACGCGAGCGAAGCCGCGGGCGGAAAGCTAGTAAACAACATAACTCACTCAAGGGTAAAGTGTTTGTCTGAGGTCCCAACTCCAACATGACCTGGAAGTCAGCATGGTTGCCGAACGCGAAGCCAAAACCCACACGGGAATCCGTGCCTGGAATATAAATAATGCTGATAATAAATTATGCTGATAATAAATTATTCTGATAATAAATTATGCTGATAATAAATTATTCTGATAATAAATTATGCTGATAATAAATTATGCTGATAATAAATTATGCTGATAATAAATTATGCTGATAATAAATAACGCTGAATGTCTCTTATATATTACTCAGTAATGAGTTAGTCTGAGTGTGGAGTTCGACATTGGCACGAATTGGGGCTCGCAGTGGGGCAGTACCACACCCCCACAGAAGACCGGCGTGAATCAGTGAAAAATAACGTAGCATCCATTATGTAACGACAAACCTTTCATCTTGTGAAATTTAAAAAAAATAGAAAAAAATTAATCACGAGGCGGGAAAAGACGGGTTCGAATCAAATTTTTTCTATTCTGTCAATATTTCTTATTTATAAAGCATTTCAATGTTATAAAACAAAAAATTAAATATAACAAAGGCCGCGTTCCATCGATACAATATTGTAATCATTGAAATAATGTTTCGTATTGGTTGTGATGGTTCTTAATCATCTCAATAGATGGCGCGGGGTGCCCCTTAGGCACATGAAACCCAAAGAGTAGAAGAAATTCGATTACTGTTAGTCCGGTCAATTTAGACCAAAAAATGAGGGTGAAGTTACATAAAGTCCCAACAAGCTGAATTTCTGTGA